>NC_091445.1:49199878-49491850 GCF_964237555.1 Oryctolagus cuniculus | reverse complement strand
CATCAAAACCAGCCAGCTCAATGTGGAACTCATCACGCCCTACAGGTTCTGCCAAGAAATCTCACACAGGCTTTACCGGTTCTTCCAAGAAATATCACACAAGCTCCGTAGATTTGACTGAAAAATCTTCCAATTGCAGACATTGAACTTGGCATTTTATAAAACATTCAGCTTCCTGAAGGCATCAAGCTACTTCACAATAGCAGACCACCAAAACTATGCCTTCTTTCTTGGATAATAATAGTTTTCTCTTTTTTTCTTACCTAGTTAATATTTACACATTTTCCAAATTTCATGTACTATCTCTGCGTTACCAATGAAGTTTCTTTCATAATGTTTCAAACAACAAGTTAGACAAAGCATCAGTATTCATGATCAAACTGTTTTTTAGAACAGTGGCAATCTCTATTCAATTTTTGTAGATCAGGTTCATACAAACAGATACAGAGTAAATACTGATAAACATTCAATGAATATAGGGATGTATAATTGAATTCAAAGACTCAAAACTAAGTACCTGATTATGATATTAAAGTACAGTTATACTTCAAAATGTTTCAATTCCAACTCTTCCTACAATATAAAATGATAATATATATTTAATATCAAGTGGAGGAGTTGAATTCCAAATGTCAAGGATAACAGGATAGCACAATACATCTCATGGGAAATATGAGTTTTTTTTATTTTATTTTAATTTTTTTTGACAGGCAGAGTGGTCAGTGAGAGAGAGACAGAGAGAAAGGTCTTCCTTTTCTGTTGGTTCACTCCGCAATGGCCTCTGCAGCTGGCGCGCTGCGGCCGGCATACCATGCTGATCCGAAGCCAGGAGCCAGGTGCCTCTCCTGGTCTCCCATGGGGTGCAGGGCCCAAGGACTTGGGCCATCCTCCACTGCACTCCCTGGCCACAGCAGAGAGCTGGACTGGAAGAGGAGCAACCGGGACAGAATCCGGCGCCTAGACCTGGACTAGAACCCAGTGTGCCGGCGCTGCAGGTGGAGGATTAGCCTGTTGAGCCGTGGCACCGGCCTTGTTTTGTTTTTTTATGCTGGAACAAATCATGTGAAATGTGAAACATCTTAAAGATGTGTTAATTTAGCAAATACTTATATATCTATTTAGCAAATATTATTTTCTACATGCCAAGCACTATTTTAAGCAAATTAAAAATCTTCACTCATTTAATTTTTTGATAAGACTGTTATTTGTCCCCATTTGTTCACTTTTTAGCTTCATTTATTTGAAAGGAAGAGCATCACTAAGAGATAGAAAGAGAGAGAAAGAGATCAATTTTCCATCCACTGGTTCATTCCCCAAAGGACCACAATAGCCAGGGTTGGGACAGGCTGAAGCCAGGAACCAGGAAGTCCATTTGGGTCTTGCATATGGGTGGCAGGTAGGTAGGCACTTGAGCCATGCTCCATCACTTTCCCAGGACATTACGAGGAACTGGCATCAAAGTGGAACAGCAGGGACACAAACCACACTCTGATATGATATGCTGGATGTGGCTTAACTCACTGTGCCACAATACTGGCCCCATTTCATTTATCCCCATTTATCAATGAAGAATTGGTGAAGTAACTTGCTCAAGGTCAATCATCAAGCTCAGTTCTGCTCCAAAATAATCTGGCTCTAGGGTTCCACACCTGTGCTGTTAGTGCATTTTTTTTTTTTTTGCTGATATTGGATAGAATATTCTTCAATTATAATTGTGCTGTTAATATTTCCAAATTATAATAACTAGCAATATATAAGTTTACTATCATTTTGTAACCAAAAAATATTACCTTTTATTTATGTAGGACAGTAGTTCAGATACTGCTTAGTTGGGTCCACCATGGGTCAGGTGGACTGCATTCTAATTGTGAGGCCCAATAGAGGAATCTGTTTCAGAGCTCTCTTAGGATGTTGGTACCATTCAATCACGTCTGAGGGTTTCAGTTCCTTGGGTCTTTGCTTGCTATAAATCATGGGTTATGTTTATCTCCTACAAGCGGTCTGCATATAATAGCATTTGACGCCTCCCATCCTTAAAGCCCAATTTGAGAATTTTCATTGTCACAGATCCCTCTCATTTCTCTAATTGCTTCTTGCAGGAAGAGCTCAATCAACTCTCCTGATTAGATGAGGCCAAACAAGAATACTTCTCTTACAGTCAACCAATTTGGAAGTTTAATTGTTTTATTATTGTTGTGGAACTGAAAGAAAAACCGGCAAATTCAGGATTCTAGTTAAGAGTACAAGGCTCTTCCTTCAGCAACTGATACATCGAGCACACTAAAAGTTAGTAAGAATGTGGTTGACCCAAAAGACACTGTCACAGAACTTGATGCCATTGAGTATCTACAACAGAATACACATTTGCCAACACAGAGAGTTCTACAACATAAAGGATAAACATTTATGCAAGTGAGTAGAAATATCGGTTGAAAGATTGTTTGGTCCCCAAATGGAATGCAGAATTTTATAGAACCACCTGATTCTATTATAAACATAAATTTTATGTAAATAAAGAGACACTGGGAAAAGGGGGCTGAACAAAGAGATAATTAAAACAAGTGCTGTCTCTACTACTAAAGTAAAATAAATTGTGTAAAAGCACTAAATTTTAGCTGGAAAAGACATTGCCCCCACTAGGAACAGGCTGTCAGTTTTTTACCATTGCATACATGTGCTGGAATTAGACAATTAAATTAATAGATGGTAAATGGTGTAAGCAAGATTTCTCACTGTTGGAATCGAAGTTCACAGATCAGGGAGAAAGGTATGTGATATTAGATTAGAATTGGAGGGCCGGCGCTGTGGTATAGCATGTAAAGCTGCTGCCCTGCAGTGCCAGAATCCCATATGGGCACTGGTTCTACTCCTGGCTGCTCCTCTTCCAATCCCTCTCTCTGCTGTGGCCTCAGAAAGCAGTAAAGGATGGCCCAGTGCTTGGGCCCCTGAACCCACGTGGGAGACCCGGAAGAAGCTCCTGGCTCCTGGCTTTGGATCCACACAGCTCTGGCCGTTGTGTCCATTTGGGGAGTGAGCTGGCAGATAGAGGACCTTTTTCTCTGTCTGTCCTGCTGACTGGCTCTAACTTTACCTCTCAAATAAATAAATAAAATCTTAGGAAAAAAAAAAAGAATAGAATTGGAGATATCAGGATAATTCAAACAGATTATGGATAATGGAATTAAAATGTTAATTTTGGTTGGCTTTCTTGACAATGCATTTTTTTATAGCATGCATTTTCCATAAACTTTTTAAAATGTCTTTGTATACACCTCTGGAATCAATACAACACTGAAGAATACAATTTTTTCATCAAGAAATGTTTCTTTGTGTTCCTCAGTAATCTTTTCCTCACTCCAGTCTATATTTGGGCAGCCACATGACTCCATCAAGAAACAAGAGTGAGAAGGAAATTTCTCATATACATTGTTGAAATTTTATGGTTGTTCATTTTTAGAAACATTTTAGAATTTTCTTTTTTATACCTTTGTAACATACAACACAGACATACTAGTTTTATATTCTTACCGGTACTATTAATACACTAGTCTTAGTGTATCTATAATCTTACTTTACACAGTTCCAGTTTCCTACAGTCAACTGTGGTCTGAAAATGTTAATCTTTATTGGAGTTGTTCTATTTTATCCTGATATGTCATTATTGATTTCTTATAGTACCAAAATTTTAAACTTTGTCATGTGTAATCATATATAACAAAACTCCCTGTCTCAACACAACTGTGGTTTCAGTCATCCATGGCAGATATTGGAGACTATGACTCATAGATAAGGGGCTGTATTTTAACATGTTAAGAAACTGCTTTGTGTCTGGACTTTCCTTTGAACTTCCAAGACCATATAAATATTTACAGCTTTCTATGTTGTTTGGTTTTTACTGTTTTTTTCTAATGATTTATTTAATTATTTGAAAGTCAGAGTTACACAGAGAGAGAAAGAGAGGCAGAGAGAGAGAGAGAGAGAGAGAGGTCTTCCATCCTCAGGTTCAGTTGGCCCAAATTGACCTTAATTGCTGCAACTGGCCACAACAGTAAGAGATATGCCAATCTGAAGCCAGGAGCCAGGAGCTTTTACTGGGTCTTTCATGTCGGTGCAGGGGCCCGAGGACTTGGGCCATATTCCACTGCTTTCCCAGGCCATAGCAGAGAGTTGGATTGTAGGTGGAGCAGCCGGGACTTGAACCAGCACCCATATGGGATGCTGACACTGAAGGCAGTGGTTCAACTCCATGTACCAAGCATTGGCTCCAGAGTTTTTCCTCTTTTTTTTTTTTTTTTTTTTTGACAGGCAGAATTAGACAGTGAGAGAGAGAGAGAGACAGAGAGAAAGGTCTTCCTTTTTCCGTTGGTTCACCCTCCAATGGCCACTGTGGCTGGCACACCACGCTGATCCGAAGCCAGGAGCCAGGTGCTTCTCCTGCTCTCCCATGCGGGTGCAGGGCCCAAGCACTTGGGCCACCCTCTACTGCACTCCCGGGCCACAGCAGAGAGCTGGACCGGAAGAGGAGCAACCGGGACAGAATCTGGCCCACTGACCTGGACTAGAACCCAGGGTACCGGCACTAGAACCCGGGGTGCTGGCGCCGCAGATGGAGGATTAGTCTATTGAGCCACGGCACCAGCAGAGTTCTTCCTCTTGTTCTATCTCTGAACTGTCTCTCACTTCCAAAGTTTTCAAGAAAGCTTATGGTGGAAAACACTCTAGGTAACTCAAACTTCCATAAATAGCATATGTGAGAAAGTATTAAACTCCTTCCTAAATTTAGGATTATTTGTCATGCAATGACTAAAATTCATTTAGATCACCTAAAAGTATTTCAGATTTGTCTATAGTACTCGATATTGGTTTTAAGCAATGTTCTAAAATGTGGATTTAATTTATCTCATTTATTTTAGCTTCCATTTGTCTCATAAAAATCTCCACTCATCATTTCTACTTATTTCTCCTTTGAAAAATCAATTTCCAGGTCCTCTCTTTATAATTCTGTCTAAAATTCATCCTATGTTAGGTTTCAAGAAGGGTTTTTCAAAGGCATGTAGGCAATTGTCACCTGCATTGTGGTAGAATTAGCATCCCTCGTCTCTACCACTAGATGCCAGTAGCACATCCTCTCCCTCTCAGTTATGATTAAGAGAAAGGTCTGTGGACATTGACAAATGTACACAGATTGGAAGGAAGACTCTGAAGCTAAGATTCTGCTTTTGAGGGTCTTTGGGTTAGGGTGCATCAACTAAAGTAAAAGAGCTGTAAGTCAAAATACCCTGACAAAAATTCCCATAACATTCTCCACCTCAAGTACAATATACTTACTATGATACATATTTACACATGTGAGTGATTTATATATACATATGCATATGTGCTTGAATATTTATGTGCTAAGTAGTTTGTTCTCATGAACATCAAGTTTAAGGAATTCCTAAATTATTCTAATGAAAAGATCTAAGGAAAATTCTGTATTTTGAATTTTACATATGAAGTCACAATACCATTAAGACAATTATGAAATGCATGTCAGTAATAGGATATTGAGCCAAGCATTCAAAATAGTCACTACCTTCTTATAATGTCTACGCCAGTTTCCCTTAATAGCAATCCTTATAATAGACTTTAAAATTTGATTACTAATGTGAAAGTGTTTGTTGTAATCTCAGCAAATATTCAATCCAGAGGAATTTATCTCAATATCTGTCAATATTTAGGGATAGTTTCAGTTACTATTGTGGGGCATGGAACAAGCAAATTATAACTAGTACATAGAGGCCAAGGATACCAAGCATACAAGACCAAGAGTCCAACATCAAAATTATCATGTCTAAAATATCAAGAGTGGCAAAGCTGAGACTATGGCTAACATTATATCACACCTTAATCTTTTCATTGATGTACTAGTCATGCAGTTCTACATTTTCCCTTAAACAATAATAGCCCACCTGCCTGGAATGGTTAATCTACCTGGAAAATAAAGAATTAGACAAAACTCAACTGAATATTTTAGGTATGTAAAATAATTTATAAATAAAACAAGTTTAAGGTCAAAATATCTAGTAAATTCTTTGCACTTATATTATCAAATGGAAATAATCTGAAGACTGTGACTAATAGATAATCTTTGTCTTAATCTATTTATTATGAGCAGCAAGTCTAGACTATGTCTAGTAATAGCTAACAGAATAAGATTTACAAACTCCAGTAAGACATTTTTCATGCCAATGTCATTTTAGAATAAATTGATGGTCTCTGAAACTTAATTTAGTTGGGTCTCTTCTGATCATATTTATAGTTTTACAGACTGTCATGTTCAATGCAATTATATTATATATTACAAGAAAGATGCCAGGTTTAAAGTAAGAAATCTACTTTAAATTCTCTGATATTCAGAAATCTCTATGAACATGTGCTGGGCTACAGATTTTAATCAAAAGTTTTTACTTAATAAAGCACTTGATCCCAACAGTAAACTTATCAACCCAAATGTCCACATTTCACTTATGCATTTCCTAGAGCACATCTGCCAGAGTAATTATATATAGTCTCTCACATGCAATTTAATATTGGATGAAAAGTTTCAACCATGAACGACACTATATAGAGGTACAGAAGCATGCTTTTTATTTTATTGTCAAAAAGTTCATATTTTACAAATTTATAAATAAATCTAGATAAGGGTATCTTGGATCATTACAAACAATGGATTTCCAGTTTTTGATATTTATAATGACACAATTCATATTTAATAAATAACTTTTACATAATCAAAGGAAATAATTTGGCAGCCTGTAATTGGAGAAAGGATAAGAAGGAATGTGATAATGACAGTACATAGTCAGTATGGTTCAAATTATGCCACAGTCTTTAGTATATGTCAACTACTCTATTTAAGGGTGAATGCAACTTGACCTGGACCAATTTTTTTAATATTTATTTATTTGAAAGGCAGAGCTACAGAGGGGCAAGGGCAGAGAGGGAGAGAGAGAGGTCTACCATATGATGGTTCACTCCCCAAACAGCCACAATAGCCAGAACTGGGCAGATCCAAAGCCACGAGCTAGGAGCTTCCGAAGGTTTCCCACGCGGGTGCAAAAGCCCAAGCACTTGAGCCATCTTCCACTGCGTTCCCAGGCCACAGCAGAGAGCTGGACCAGAAGCGGAGCATCCGGGACTCAAACCAGTGCCCATATGTGATGAGGCAGGCAATGGGCTTTCCCACCACACCACAGCATTTGCCCAGACAATTTGTTTTTTTTTTTTTAATAAGTTTTCTTTATTCTCTTTTGCCCATGTTGAATATAAATATTATCAAGCTTTACATTAAGTAAAACAGTCATTCAGTATGTAAGTAGGTATAAGATTTGCTTTGTTTTAACTCAATAAATAATTTCTTGATAGAGTTAGAACAGTGCACTGGGGCCAGCATTGTGATATAACAGGTAAATCCACTGCATTTTATGCTGGCATCCCATATGGGCACCAGTTCAAGTCCTAGCTGTTCTATTTTTTTTTAATATTTATTATTTATTTGAAAGAGTTACAGAGAGAGAGAGAGAGAGAAATAGGGATAGAGATAGAGGGAGAGGATAGAGAAAGAAAGAGACAAAGACACACAGAGAGATCTTCCATATGCTGGTTCATTCTTTGAGTGGCTGCAATGGCCAAAGATGGGCCAGGCTGAAGCCAGGAGCCAGGAACTTCATTCAAGTCTCCCATGTGGGTGGAGGGGGCCCATGCAATTGTGTCACATTTTCTGCTTTTCCCAGGCGAGGTGAAGAAGCTTGGACAAGTACCAGCACACATATGGGATGCTGGCATTACAGGCGGTAGCTTTATCCACTACGCCACAATGCTGGCCCCTGCTTCACTTCTGATAGAGTTCCCTGCTTATGGCCTGAGAAAAGCAGCCAAAGATGGCTTGATTGTTTGAGCTTCTGCCACCCACATGGGAGACCTGGAAGAAGCTCCTGGCTCTTGGCTTCAGCTTGGTCAAGCCCGGCCTTCACAGCCATCTGGGGAGTAAATCCAACAGATGGAAGATCTCTCTCTCTCTCTCTCTCACACACACTGTCTCTCCCCTCTATTTCTGTAACTCTATCAAAAAATAATTAAATCTTTAAAAACAAACAAGCAAAAAACAACATGGCCATTAAAGATATAGGATTCGATGCCAAAGATGAAGGAAAGAGAACTATTTACACATTATTACTTTAATATGACTTTTGGAAAAAAAGTAAAGGAACATTTTTTAATCAACTATACTCTTTAAAATACAAGGGCAATATAATGAATATTTATACCCACAGAATTATCCACTCAGAGTTCATGATCCTAAATCAATTGAAGTAGAGCCACTATTTATAAAAATTATAAGGTAATTACAGAGTGTAGGTGGGTTACTTTTATTTTAACATTTTTCTCTATTATCAATGTTTCGCACATGAATGGTATTTTATTTTAATTTATCAGCAAGTGTAGAAAAAATAAAGATCAATTCATATCATGTTCAACAACATTTTTTCTTTCATTCAGTACCAATTATATGAACTTTGAAAGAAAATACTTTTGTATGACTCCTTATATTTTTCATAAACTGCTAATAAAATAAATCATAATTTTGTGTATATGAGAATATTTGGATACAAACAAACTCTAAAAGTCAATATTGACTCTATTCTGTGATCATCTGTTACTGATCCCAGAAATGTGTTTGGAGGACTATATAGCCACTAAAATTTATTACAAAATGTAAATATACATAAACATTGATACAATAGTGGAAATAAATATCTTTCCTACATAAGCAGCTCTCTGTCCTAAACATGTACTCAATTCCAGTAAATGCATTTTTTTCTATGATTCATTAAATCTACAGAGAAGAATTAATGGAGTTGCATTGACTGTGTGATGGTATAACCTAGTTAATTATCTTAGGTATCAGAGGATTGCATTTAATTAATGTTGCCAAATATTTTCCATACTGATTTGTTTTGCTACCTGTTACATAAAAGGATAAATTATTCAAGCCTAAAATCTATTTTAATCATATTATCTTTATTTGCATTTGGGAAATTTCATCATTATTTCATACACAAAAATAAAATGGATTGTGCTAAGAGCCCTGAAAAGAAAAAAGCTAAAATCTCTTTTCAATTTATTGCCAAAGATGGATATATATAAAATAAAATCTGAGCCAAAGCTTTCAAAACTAAACTGCTGTCATTAAAGCAGATGAGTGTTCTCATTCAAGGGGAAAAGACAGGGAGAAGTGAGGAAACTCAAACATAGCATTCGACATTCCACTCCATTCCAAAACTTCCACCTGGAAAGGAGTGGCTTTACAGACAAGTGCCACGGTAGAACCATGAGATGACATAAAACCAGAGAAAAATATAAATCTTCATAGAAAGTTCTACTTTTATCTTCATACATTTTTCTCAGAAGAATTTACATGAGACATTATTAAATTTTTTACTCATAGGAATAATTACAGCATTTGATTTAGAAGGAAATCAATACAAAATTTCCTCTTAAAAAATGCATAAGCACCCTGAACATTTTATGGGTAATTTGTGTCATTCATTACACAGGAGAACTATATGCTTAATATAGTTAAGAAGAAAAAATCAAAAGACTTCCACTGGATATATTTGTTGTATAATTTAGTTATAATTGTAATTTACATACTCTTTTTTGAAATTCTTGTATCCATCTGTCTAGTATGCCACCTGACTTTTGTCTGGTGCGGTATAAAAACACATGCTTTCAAACAGGATTTATATGTGATCAGGTTTTTTACTGTCAATTTCTCAAGGCCATACCCAACTTAATAGATTTTTTTAAAGAAATCTTATTCTTAGATATTAAAAAAAAGTGAATAAGGAAAATGATCATATAAAGATAATGCGGAGCACAGGAAAAATAAAATAATATATTTAAAACATGTACATAGTCTTCTGTGGCCCAGGAGTGCAGTGGAGGATGGCCCAAATGCTTGGGCCCTGCACCCCAAGGGAGACCAGGAGAGGCACCTGGCTCCTGGCTTCGGATCAGCGCGGTGCGCCAGCCGCAGTGCGCCAGCCGCAGCGGCCATTGGAGGGTGAACCAATGGCAAAGGAAGACCTTTCTCTCTGTCTCTCTCTCACTGTCCACTCTGCCTGTCAAAACAAACAAACAAACAAACAAAAACAAAAACAATGTACATAGTGACAAGCATACAGTTGGTAAAAACTTCCATCTACTGGTTCACTCCCAAAATGGCCACAACAGCAAAACTGGGCCAGGCGAAAGCCAGGAGCGAGAGCTTCTTTTTGGGTTTCCCACGTGGGTGCTAGAGCCCAAGGACTTAGGCCATCTGCTGCTGCTTTCCCAGGCACATTAGCAGGGAGCTGCATAGGAAGTGGAGCCGCCTGGACTGGAACTGGCGCCCATAAGGGATGCCGGCAGTGCAGGCGGAGGTTTAATCTATGCCACAGTGCCAGTGGCAGGTACCATATTTTCTAATACTGTTGAAAACAGGCCGGCGCCGCGGCTCACTAGGCTAATCCTCCGCCTTGCGGCGCCGGCACACCGGGTTCTAGTCCCGGTCGGGGTGCCGGATTCTGTCCCGGTTGCCCCTCTTCCAGGGCCAGCTCTCTGCTGTGGCCAGGGAGTGCAGTGGAGGATGGCCCAGGTGCTTGGGCCCTGCACCCCATGGGAGACCAGGAAAAGCACCTGGCTCCTGGCTCCTGCCATCGGATCAGCGCGGTGCGCCGGCCGCAGCGCGCCGGTGGCGGCGGCGGCCATTGGAGGGTGAACCAACGGCAAAGGAAGACCTTTCTCTCTGTCTCTCTCTCTCACTGTCCACTCTGCCTGTCAAAAAAAAAAAAAAAAAAAAAAAAAGATATCTAATACTGTTGAAAACAATTATATACAATAAGGCATCAAATAATTCCCAGCTGGTATGGTAAACCCCGCTTGGATCTTTTTTAATAGAAATGTCATTTGTAAGTGAATATAATATGAAGTCCCACATCACTTTTTTTTTTTTTTTTTTGTCAAAGGCTATCTCCTTTAAAACCATCATCCTTAAATATTTTATTCAAAAAGACTTTAGAATTATGAACAATTTTCAGTGCATTAAAACTTCAGAAACATTATCTTCACAATAAAAGTTAACAGGCTTATACCTACTGATATTTGACACCTCTTAGAGAAATCCTGGCAGGCAAATTATTGTGTAAAATTATGTAATTTGCTACAGATCAAATACCTTTAGAGTGTAGCAGCAGTCAATAAACAGAACAGACAATAATTGTCACAGTCATACACAGTTTTGTAAGAAATGATTCTTTGACTTCCCCATGTGTCTCTGGTAAGACATCTAATCAAAAATGAATGACAGAAAAAAAAAAAAAACAGTTAATTAAAAGCAGAGTTTAGATTACAATTTGACCACAATGAGGGATTGTTTGGAATGAGGATCATCAAGATATCATGGTGCACGGCATTTATTTCCAATGACTCCACCTTCAACTTTACCCCACCTTAAATTTTAGCACACTTTCTGATAAGTTCTGATGACTATGTATACCACCGTATGTCCGGTATAAGTACCAGCCGGTAATTATTTATTTTATTTATATTTTTTAAAGATTTATTTATTTATTCAAAAGACAGAGTTACACAGAGAGAGAAGGAGTAGCAGAGAGAGAGAGAGAGAGAGGTCTTCCATCTGCTGGTACACTCCCCAGTTGGCAGCAATGGCCAGAGCTGTGCCGAGCCGAAGCCAGGAGACAGCAGCTTCATCCAGATCTTCCACAAGGGTACAGGGGTCCAAGGACTCAGGCCATCTTCTTCTGCTTCCCCAGGCCATAGCAGAGAGTTATATTGGAAGTGGGGCAGCCAGGGCTTGAATGGGCACCCATACGGGATGCCAGCTCTGTAGGCAGCGGCTTTACCGGTTACGAAACAGTGATGGCCCCAGCCAGCCAGTAATTATTAAAATCTTTCTAAACTCCAAAGATAAGATCAAAAGAAACACAGTTTAGAAAATTTAGTTGTGGCATAGCATGAAATCTCTTCTACCTCAATAGAGCAGCCACTTGAACGTTGATGTCGTTCTGCTTTCTACTTCCCTGTCCAACTGAATAAAAGGGCACAGTCGTGGAGGTTTGACCTCCATGGAACTGGTGACTTCATCAATCTGCATAGCTATTGAGACAGGTTTGCTGAATCCACTCAGGTCTGTGGTCCATTTTCCACACGCCTTTGTATAGCCAAAGTACTGATTTGGCTGAAAATTAACACAAAAGTAAACGTGTCATCATTTGAGTTCTGATTCTCTCATGACTTTAAACTGGAGCATGCTTTTGTGATATGGTCAAGTTCAAAAGTCCAGCAAGCTTGTCCATCACTTTGACATCCCTACTGATTCTCTCTTTTCCATCATTTACACTATGTCTTCTCACTCTCCAACTGTAACAGGAGAAATGTTATCCATAAAACTATAATATTAACTAAGAAAGTCCTGAAATGTTGCAGTGTGCAAACACATTGAGGGTGGTATTAACCTCTTACCACCATCAATATAACCTAAGCAGCTCTACATTCTTCTGTATGACTTAGGAAAGTATGTTTCTTACTTCTTTTGTTGTGTACCAGATGGGATATCTATTAGTACTCTTTTGTCAAAGAGAACACAGCAAAATATCCTGCTGTTAGTAGCAGGTCATTTCAGTATTCATCTGCATTTATACTGGTCATATTGCTATTCCAATTTATGAAATGGCAATACATCAAAATGCTACGGTCATTTGAGAATTCCTTATTTCTTGGTATCTAACTTATGCATTTGTCCTGATATTTTTTTTTCTTTGACCAGTACTGCTTAAGTATAACTCAACCAAGAAACTCTGTGATAGATCCACATTGTCTCCACTGTATACATATATTCAACATACCAAAAAACAGGTTCTTAACAGAGCATGTACAATAGGTCATTCTTTTCACTTTTAATAACTATAATGAAGAATAGCTTTAGAAAAGCTGTTACTAAGTTGCCCAATATTTCAGCAGTATATATCCAAAAATAGCTATAGGTATGTATATGCATTGAATAGAGGATTATAATTCAATATTCAAACTAAAAATATCATCTAATCAGTAATGTACATAATAAACAGACCTGCTTATCCAAAAATTACCTGAAATGATAAATAATTTTGTGTGTTGTTGAAAAGGAATATGGTATTACCTGTAAAATATACTCACAAAACTGTTCAGATAATTAAAATTAGCATAAAATATTATTTATATTATATCAATTAATGTTCAAAGGCTTTATTCATTTTACATAAAAAACTCATTGTAGTTTTTGTTTACATGTAAATAACAATATTGGAAAATATAATTAAATGGTTTCATGCATATCTAGTATCTGACTACAGCATATATTTCATAATTATTTCTATCTATAGATGCAACTTTTGAATGAGGTATTCCATTAAATTATGAATATTAAACTGATAAACGAATTATTAAGATATGTCTTTTCTAGAAATATTTATAAATTGGAAACAAAGATTTAACTATAACAGCTTAAAAAGGAAGGATTCTCCTTCATTTACTTACAAGAATTCTACAAATTGCCCATCTATTATCAGTATGTAGATTTCACATTTTCATCAGGAATCAAATATACTATATCTCCTTTTCACTAACTTCTATATATTACTTTTATTTTCAAGGTAACTTTTCAAATCTATTCCTCATGTTTGTATTGTAGGTTACCATAAAAAAAGTGGCAGAATTTTTACAAATTGTATCTCCCTGCTTATTCAACTGTATTTAAAGAGGCACACAAGAATTTGCACAGAGCTTATCTTAACAAATTTGCAACAAAAATCAAGACATAAAAGGAAATACGGTGATGTTCTTAGCTAAAATTGAGATTCTTTCACTACGAATGGGACCATGAACAACGAAAGATTAATAGCCATCTCTGAAGGCATATGCAATAAATCATAGAATTAAATCTTTAAGCAATATGATAAGCCCATGGAATATTAACAGGCAAAAGGAGAAAGATTTGAAAGTTTCAATGAAGGAATAAGATATGATTTGTTAGTGGATACTTTGTGATACTAGCAGACTAATTAATCTAAAAAAGACTGAATTTTTAAATAATTACACACAATATGATTACAACATTCCATTTTGGAGTATTTACTTTCTCTACAGATGTATGATTAGAAAACAGAAATTTACATTTTTATTAACAAGACTCAGTCTAGAAGTATGACAGATGTAAGTATAAAGAAAAACAAGTAATAAATAAAACAGAAACAGTACAGTTATATATTATTATAAGGACATGCAGACATAATAATATATGTTATATTATTAATAATAAATGTTTTATAGTTCAATAATACATAGAAACTTACCTTCCCATTAATGCTAAAGTCAATAAAATTATAGAAATAGTGAGTAAGCAGTTAGAGATGAAAATGTGAACGCTATAATTATTATTTGAAAAGCTATCCAAAACTGGTCTTGGGAAGCTACTCCTGCTGATAACCTGATATAAGCTTACTCAGGATTCTTCAAAACTCTATCACTGAATAGCAGCCAGTTCTTAACTTTACTGCATTTGTGGACTTCTCTCTACGAGAAGATAAAGTAAGTAGTTGAGGAATATTGATCTAGATTCCTTCCAGAAAACTCATCAGTCTAATAGACAACACCTCCCTCTACACAGTAAACAAGTGAAAGATAGAGTCCATAGTGTTATTCTTGGGAAAGCATTCTGGAAAGACAGACTTTTACAATCCGTTTTGTGCAGTTCATTCTTGAACTTACAGCAGTGGAAACAGGGGGTCCTCATAAAGTTCACGGGAACTGTATGCTATGACATTACTGTGAACTGATTCCAAAGCAATTTTTCAATAAAATAAACTCATATTAACTTGCAATAACATGCTTTAACAGGATTTAGTTTGAGGTGCCAAAAAGCATAAACCAACTATTTCAAAAGAGCCCATATCAGGCCGGCGCCACGGCTCACTAGGCTAATCCTCCGCCTTGTGGCGCCGGCACACCAGGTTCTAGTCCCAGTCGGGGCACCGGATTCTATCCCGGTTGCCCCTCTTCCAGGCCAGCTCTCTGCTGTGGCCAAGGAGTGCAGTGGAGGATGGCCCAAGTGCTTGGGTCCTGCACCACATGGGAGACCAGGAGAAGCACCTGGCTTATCTTAACAAATATTTTAAGCTCACTCATTTTCCTTCAGACCATAATGTAAAAAAGACTGCCTGGATGTGACCGAGTTCCTAGAATGCTCAGTTCATGCGTAGACTAAATGACAGGTATCGTTGCTTACAAAAGTGTCTTTCAATTGATGGAGTGTCTGTTGAGAAGGGAAATGGATCTTCAGCTTGTCTCAGTTAATTCCATTTTCCATGAAACTTTTGAAGTTTCCTCATATGGGATAATAATATCACATGTTACATGACATTCATATTCCTTCTACCTAGATTCTATATTTTCTGAGTTAAGAAAGAATTAATATATTACATTTACCCTTAAAAAAAAGGTACTATAATTCAGGATCAAGGATGGCCACTAAAATTCATGTTTTTAAAAAACGGACACTATGGGAAACGGTGACTTGATCAGCATAGCCCTGACTGTTAATGAACAACTTAATACATTATCCCTCTTAGTAGTTTTTTTGTCTGTTCTACTTAATATGACTGGTTTAACTCTGTAATTAATACACAGTTATTCTTAAGTGTTAAAAATTAACTGAAATGTGATCCCTGTTAAACATAAGAGTGGGAATAAGAGAGGGAAGAGATGTATAATTTGGGACATGCTCAAGCTGACTTGCCCCAAATGGTAGAGTTAAAAACATACCAGGGGATTCCAATTCAATCCCATCAAGGTGGCATGTACCAATGCCATTTCACTATTCCAAGTGATCAATTTCAGTTCACAATTGATCATAATGAAAGGACTAAGAGTCAAAGGGAGCACATAAACAAGTCTAGTACCTGCTAACACTAACCGATGGAATAAATAAAGGGGAGAGTGATCCAACATGGGAAGTGAGATACTCAGCAGACTCATAGAATGGCAGATGTCCTAAATAGCACTCTGGCCTCAGAATCAGCCCTAAAGGCATTCGGATCTGGCTGAAAAGCCCATGAGAGTATTTCAGGCATGGAAAGCCAAGACACTCTGGCAAAAGATCTCTGCGAGTGAGAGCCTAGTGGAAAGAACAGGTCTTCAAAGAAGGAGGTACCTTTCTCTGAAAGGAGGAGAGAACCTCCACTTTGACTATGACCTTGTCTAAACAAGATAAGAATCGGAGAACTCAGAGAGCTTCCATAGCCTTGGAAACTCATGACCGGAGCATAGGGAGACTACTGATGCCATAGACAGGAGTGTCAATTGGTAAAGTCAACAACAGGAGTCACTGTGCACTTACTCCTCATGTAGGATCTCTGTCCTTAATGTGCTGTGTATTGAGATTTAATGCTATAACGAGTACTCAAACAATATATTTCACTTTGTGTTTTCATGGGGGTGCAAACTGTTGAAATCTTTACTTAATGTATACTAAACTGATCCTCTGTAAAAAAATAAATAAATAAATAAATAAATTATCAACTCCCAACTTGACTCTCACTGGGATTAAACATGACAATAAGTCTGATCTGATTTCATCATCACTTAAAAAAATCATCTATTATTTTTCACTTTATGTTTCTGTGTGAGAGCAAACTGTTGAAATCCTTACTTAATGTATACTAAGCTGATCTTCTGTATATTAAGATAATTGAAAATGAATCTTGATGTGAATGGAAGGGGAGAGGGAATGGGAAAGGGGAGGGTAGTGGGTGGGAGGGACGGTATGTGGGGGAAGCCATTGTAATCCATAAATCGTACTTTGGAAATTTACATTCATTAAATAAAAGTTAAAAAAAAAATTACCCCCCCCAAAAAATTCCATAATTACATTTTATTTCATGTGTTGTATAATAATTGTGCTCCCAATATAATTTCATACTGCACTATTTTAAATACTTTCATTACACAAGATCATTATAAAAATGGTTTGCCCACAGAAATATTTTTAGTACTTTTTGAAATGATCACAGAATATATGGGCTCTGTGTGTGTTGTTTTAATATATTCACTCTAACTGGAATTCTTAAAGAGAATATGCATTTGCATAATGCTGATAATCCTTGTCCATTTCTTTTTATGTTTTAGTTCTGCTAATACTCATTGATAATGATAATTGTACTGTTGATTGTCTATATATGTAGATACATATGCAGTTTTTAAAATTAGACCATAAACTCTAAATGGAAATTCAAAATGAAGTCACCTCTTGTCTCATTGGATACTAAATACCCTCCCTTGTATCCTGTGTCTACTACAACATTTTACTTGAGGAATAAATAGTAGAAAATCAATATTATAAATTATAATACAGATCAGGAGACATATACAGCACCCAATTTTATTATCCTCTCTCCTGCCTCTACGTGCTATGAAGTCATCAATATAAGCAATACATGAACAGGTAGTTTCCAAAGATACACACTGTGGTGATGAGAAAAATGTGAAGACTTAATTAAATATAAAACCCAGAACCATTCTAGTTTTTTTTTTTTTTTTTACTTCCATTTCAGGAGACAAATTCTGTAATATAAATGACTTTAAATAATATTCTTTATTATTTAATTTCTACCTGGAAAAGAATAAGAAAAATGTATCTTCTCAGCCAAATTTGGGCATGAAAATCCAGCAAGAATCACTCCAGGTGGGGTTAAAATGGTCAGGCTTTTAAGCCTCTGTCTCCATCAGTATTTGTATGTCAGTTGCTCTAGAAAGAGCTAAGTTTGTTGCTGACAGCTCTTGCAGCTGAGACAATCCCTGAAGAAGCTGACAGTTAAAGGTTGTCATATAATATTACACTCAATATCCAGGGAGAATGGCTGCCTTGAAATGGAATATGTGTCCACTTCGATATATTTGCCTTCTAGCTCTTGCAAAGTCTTTTTTTTTTTTTTTGCTTTTTGATGTTTAATTTTAAATGCTTATTTCAACATGCCCAATACCAAGATATCAGAAAGTCCAGGAATATCAAAAAGAAGTACTTCTATTTATATAATTTCATAAGTCTCTTTATACTTAAATGATTACTGAAACAGACCTTTGATACTGACAACTTGACTGATTTGTGAATCAAATCTATCGTGCAGTACACATTGCTGTAAGTTCCTAGTTAAGTTCCAACAGAGCAGTGTCAAATCAATTAGTTTCATTGCATATCCCAATATTCAGGTTGATGTGTAATTTCAAATACAACAAAATACTTGACATTGAAATGTTCTCTGTAAAGAGAGATGGGGCAAATTTTTTAATGCACACCAAATACACACAGCTCTGAATGATTTATTGGCTGTCGGCCATTCTTGAATGCCTGCCATTCAGTGTTACATGTGGCATCTTTCAGATAGCCTCAGTTCTTTCAAGCCAGTGCTTTTCACTGAAGACCATGAAAAGTGTGCTGTTTATCTTAATGGGGGAGAAAGACTTATTTCAAAGGTTATAATCATTCAAAAAATAGTCTCAAACCTAGTATTCAATAATGTTATTTCCATAGATTTTAGTCCCAAGATACAGTGCATCAGTTCTGAAGAAAATGACGTGTCTAATCATGCTGGATTTCAAAATCCTCTCATTTAAAGTTTAAATTGCTGGCAGGAATTGGCAGCTAGGAGTAGACAAGAGCTTTCACAAAGAAGCCAGTCACTTTTCTTGACTTCCCACATGCTATGCTCAGCAGTAGAGAAAGCTGAGGAAACGCAGTCCTGTTAAACACACAAAGATATCGAAAGCAATGAAAAGTCTGCAGACTGTGTCCTGGGCCCATTCTGATTCATCCTGAATCGAAGTATTTCTCTATCATTATCATAGATATTAAACTTTCAAGAAAGTCTATCTTAAATGGGAGATAATTTGGATATTAATGGAAAAGAAAGCCTAGAAATAAATAAATAAATTTTAACTCTAAACAGTTATAATGCAGTTAATTTACATGATACATTGGGTATTATATTGTAACAGCACTTCCACAATGCATCATTAGTATTTTACCTGTCATTAAATATTCAATGAAGGCACAATTGTAAATGGCTGAATTTTTAGATTGCTTGCAAGTTTGATGTTTCAGATACTGTTAATAAAAGTTTCTTCTAAAATGGACTATTCTATGATCAAAACATATATGTATATATGTTTATCAGATAAAATGAGGAAAACAGATAAAATAGAAAATATAAATAAAATTATGAAAAATAATAAATGAAATATGCCTTACTGATTCATTGCTAACACTTTGTTTACATGTCTATTGTATAGATTATTCATTTGCATATATTCAATTTCATAAAATCAAGGATTCATAATGTACTGAAATTTAATAACTATTCACCTTAAAAATGTATTCAATGAACAACATTTGTATACAAACCTAAAAGGATTGATTAAAAACTATGAATTTGATAACTTTATTTTATTTAAATTTGTTTTCCAAAACAAATTTAAAAGCGTTCATTTATTTATCCTGAAAGTCAGAATTACAGAGACAGAAAGAGGGAGACACTGAGCAAGGGAGGTCTTGTATCTTCTGGTTCACTCCTCAGATGACCACAGTGGCTAGAGCTCATCAGTTCTAAGCCAGGGGCTCCATCTAGGTCTTCCATGTTGTCGGCAGGAGCTCAAACACTTGGGTCACCCTCTGCTGGTTTTCCTAGACCATAAGCTGGGAGCTGGATGGGAACGAGAGCATCTGGAAAAATGGACCAGTGCCCATATGCGATGCTGCTGTCACAGGTGTTGGTTTTGCCATGCTTTGGCTCCCAAAGCATTTTTTTAAAGTTCATTTACTCTTCTGCAGTACAATATGGGAATGAAACATTGTCACAAAAAACTGGCTAGTGAAAAATTTTTATTTTTAATTGTGTTAAGTTTGGGAAGTGGCATTCCATTTTTAAAGTCATTTTAAAATGAGATTGACCCCCTTTATTATTAATACTGCTTATTTTACTCTGAGGGACACAACATGCTGTGTAATGTAACAGTTAAGTATTTGGAGTTGAGATTATCTGCTTTAAAATTTTGAATCCATCATTCAACAGATTTGTGATATCGAGGCAATTTCATAGTGTATTTGTATTAGGATTCTCTAGAGAGACAAAATCGATACGATACATGCAAGGGCATATGAAGAGGGGATTATGAGGAGGATTGGCTTAAGTACTTTTGGTAGCTGAGAAGATCCTCGGGTGCCAGGAGCATAGGTCAGTCCAAGGCTAAGGGCCTCAGCTACAGGGAATCTGAGTATATGGATCTCAGTTACAGACCAAAAGCCTGAGTGCTAACAATGAGACCTGAACGTAAATTCTGGAGTGTGAGGGTCAGGGACTGACAATCCTGGCAAGAGTGGTGGTTGTCCCAGCTCTCTTAGGCAGAGGACAGACCTCCATCTCTATTCAGTCTCAGCAGACTCCCAACCATTGATGGTGCTCAAGTACACTGTGGCTGGCTCTTCCCGCCCTGTGAAGTCACACACACACACTAACCTCATTTGCAAACCCACTCGTAGACACATCCAAACTAACACTTCTTTAGCTTTTCAGGTATTCCTTAATTCAATTAAGTTGGCGCTATTAAATCAACCATCTTTGTGCCTCAATTTGGGGAAAGTGATTAAGAGACTATTTTAGTAATCCAAAAAATGTGGAAAGGATATATCTAATTCAAAAAGACCACTGGTAATAAACAAGTTAATGTGTGCATTGCATTCAATCCAGTGCCACAAACAGATCATATATTAGATTTAATCATTTAAATAATTATAAAAATTCTATATAAAAGCATTTTATTCATCTGGAATTGATTTTTGTGTATGGTATGGTATGTTGTTTATCTCATATTATTTTTCCTCTAAAAGGATTTTTCAAGGGGGCCAGAATTGTGGCTCAGTGGGTAAAGCTGCCATCTATGATGCCTCCATCACATAAGGGCTCCAGTTCATGCCCTGGCTGTTCCAATTACATTCAGCTCCCTGCTAATCGCCTGGGAAAAACTGTGGAAAATGGCTCAAGAATTTGGACCCTATCACCTACGTGGAAGACTTGAAAGGAAGTCCTAGCTCCTGGCTTCAGCTTGACCCAATATTCGCAATCACAGTCATCTGGGGAGCTAAACAGTAAATAAAAGATTTCTCTCTCTCCCCCTTCCCCATTGTGTAACTCTGAATTTCAGATAAATGAATAAATCTTTTAAAAATTTTTCAAAGCAAAATTTTCAACAATTAATGCCTTCTTCTTTGCTTATAACATATATTTTAAGGGTGACTTCCATTTGTATTTTCTGAGATAGAGAATGGTACTTCAAAAAGTTTGGGGAAAATTGAATTAAAAGACATTTATATTTTATTTTTTAACTTTCATTTAATAAATATAAATTTCAAAAGTACAACTTTTGGATTATAGTGGTTTTCCCCCATAATCACCCTCCCACCTGCAAACCATCCCATCTCTTACTCCCTCTCCCATCCCATTCTAAATTAAGATTCATTATTAATTATCTTTATATGCAGAAGATCAACATAGTATATAAGATGCAAAGATTTCAACAGATTGCACCCATATAGAAACACGAAGTATAAAGTACTGTTTGAATACTAGTTTTACCGTTAATTCGCATAATACAACATATTAACTACAGAGATCCTACATGGGGAGTAAGTGCACAGTGACTCCCATTGTTGATTTAACAATTAACACTCTTGTATTGATGTCAGTAATCACCAGAGGATCTTGTCGTGAGCTGCCAAGGCTATGGAAGCTTCTTGAGTTCACAAACTCCAACCTTATTTAGACAAGGCCATAATCAAAGTGGAAGTTCTCTCCTCCCTTCAGAGAAAGGTACCTCCTTCTTTGATAGCCCCTTCTTTCCTCTGGGATCTCACTCAAAGAGATCATTCATTTAGGTCATATTTTTGCCACAGTGTCTTGGCTTTCAATGCCTGAGAAACTCTCATAGGCTTTTTAGCCAGATCCAAATGCCTTAAGGGATGATTCTGAGGCCAGAGTGCTGTTTAGGGCATTTGCTATTCTATGAGTTTGCTGTGTATCCCACTACCCATGTTGGATCTTTCTCTCTTTATAATTCTATCAGTTGTTATTAACAGACACTGGTCTTATTCATGTGATCCATTTGACACTTAATCCTATATTTATGATCAATTATGAACTTAAACTGATCACTTTAACAAGTAAAATGGCATTAGTACATGCAAACTTAATGGGATTTGGAGTCCCATGACATGTTTCAGGCTCTACCATTGGGGTAAGTCCGAGTGAGTGTGTGCCAAACTGTACATATCCTCCCTCTCTTATCCCCACTCTTATATTTAACAGGGACCAATTTTCAGATAAATTTAAATGACTAAGAATAACTGTGTGTTAATTAAGGAGTTCAACCAATGGTATTAAGTAGAACAAGAAAACATTTGAAAGAATAAAATAGTAAGCTGTTCATCGACAGTCAGGACAAGGGCTGATCAAGTCATTGTTTCTCATAGTGTCATTTTCACTTCTACAGGTTTCCTTTTAGGTGCTCAGTTAGTTGTCACAGATCAGGGATAACATGTGATATTTGTCCCTATGAGACTGGCTCATTTCACTCAGCAAGATGTTTCCAGATTCTTCCATTTTGTTGCAAATGACCAGATTTCATTTATTTTTTTACCACTGTGTAGTATTCTATAGACTACATATCCCATAGTTTTTTTATCCAGTCTTCTGTTGAGGGCATTTAGGTTGATTCCATGTCTTAGCTATTGTGAATTGAGCTGCAATAAATATTGAGGTGCAGACACTCTTTTATTTGCCAATTTAATTTCCAATGGGTAAATTCCAAGGAGTGAGATGGCTGGGTTGTTTGGTTGGGCTATATTCAGGTTTCTGAGCAATCTCCAAACTGACTTCTATAGTGGCTTCACCAGTTTGAATTCCCACCAACAGTGGATTAGTGGGCCTTTTTCCCCACAGCCTCACCAGCATCTGTTTTTAGTTGGCTTCTGTATGTAAGCCATTCTAACTGAGGTGAGGTGAAATTTCATTGTGGTTTTGATTTGCATTTCCCTGATGGCTTGTGATCCTGAACATTTTTTCATGTGCCTGTTGCCTGTTTGGATTTCCTCTTTTGAAAAATGTCTACTTAGGTCCTTGGCCCTTTTCATAAATGGTTTATCTGTTTGTTGTTGTGGAATTTCTTAATGCCTTTGTAGATTCTGATTATTAATCATGTATCAGGTGATCAGTTGTTCTTTGGTTGCCTCTTCACTTTCTTGACTATTTCTTTTGCAGTAAAAACTTTTCAATTTGATAATCCCAATTATTAATTTTAGCTTTTACTGCCTGTGTCTCTGGGGTCTTTTCCAAGAAGTCTTTGCTTGTGCAGCATTTCTCTGATGTTCTCTAATAATGTGATGGTGTCGGGGGTTGTCGATTTAGATCTTTAATCCATGTTGAATGGATTTTTGTGTAAGGTGAAAGGTAGGGGTCTTGTTTAATGCTTCTGCACATGGAAATCCAGTTTTCCCATCACCATTAGTTGAATGAACTGTCCTTGCTCCAGGAATTGGTTTTAGATCCTTGATCAAATATAAGTTGGCTGTAGATGTTTGGATTGATTTCTGGTGTTTCTATTCTGTTCCATTGGTCTATCCATCTGTTTCTGTACCAGCACCATGCTGTTTTGATTATAACTGCCCTGTAGTATGTCCTGAAATCTGGTATTGTGATGCCTCCAGGTTTGTTTCTGTTGTACAAAATTGCTCTAGTTATTCGAGGTCTCTTGTGCCTCCATATGAATTTTAGCATCATTTTTTTCGAGATCTGAGAAGAATGTCTTTGGTATTTTGATTGTTATTGCATTGAATATATAAATTGGTTTTGGGAGAATGGACATTTTGATGATATTGATTCTTCCAATCCATGAGCATGGCAGATTTTTCCATTTTTTGGTATCCTCTTTTATTTCTTTCTTTAAGATTTTGTAATTCTCACGTAGAGTTCTTTAACGTCATTGGTTAAGTTTATTCCAAGGTATTAGATTGTTTTGTAGCTATTGTGATTGGGATTGATCTTAGCAGTTCTTTCTCAGCCATGGCATTGCTTGTGTATACAAAGGCTGTTGATTTTTGTGCATTGATTTTATATCCTGCCACTTTGCCAAACTCCTCTATGAGTTCCAATAGTCTCTTAGTAGAGTTCTTTGGATCCCCTAAATAAAGAATCATATCATCTGCAAAGAGGGATAGTTTGAGTTCTTCCTTCCCAATTTGTATCCCTTTAATTTCTTTGTCTTGTCTAATGGCTCTGGCTAAACTCAAGTACTGTATTGAATAGCATTGGTGATGCCGGTCCTGCAGCTCAATAGGCTAATCCTCTGCCTGTGGCGCTGGCACACTGGTTCTAGTCCAGCTCGGGGCTCCAGATTCTGTCCTGATTTCCCCTCTTCCAGTACAGCTCTCAAAACCCAGGAAGTTTCCTGCTAGTATCTCACTAAAAAGGCCTTCTAATTTTTTCCCTGTCTCCATGCCTTCAGGACCTCCTAGAACCTGAATGTTGGGTTTTTATTAGTATAATGTAGATTCCCAACAACATTTTTTATATTTTTAATTTCTTCTTCCTGTCTTTGGTTTGACTGTTTACTTCCCTTGCTCTGTCTTCTAAGTCCAATATTTCTTCTGCCTCACTGATACTGTTTTTAAGGCTCTCAACTGTATTTTTTATTCTATTGAATTCTTCATTTCATTTTGATTTCTCCTCAACAGGAAATCTCAGTTTCCTGTTCTTTTGAATTCTTCATTTCACTTTTTTTTAATATTTATTTGAGAAGTAGAGTTATAGACACACACAGAGAGAGACACACACAAAGAAAGGTCTTCCCTCTATTGTTTCACTCACCAAATGGATGCCATGGCTGGCTCTGCGCCAGTCTGAAGACAGGAGCCAGGTGCTTCTTCCTGGTCTCCCGTGGGGGTGCAAGAGCCCAAGCATGTGGGCCATCCTCCACTGCCTTCCCGGGCCACAGCAGAGAGCTGAACTGGAAGAGGTACAACCAGGGCTAGAACCCTGTGCCCAAATGGGAAGCCGGCGCCACAGGTGGAGGATTAACCAAGTGAGCCACGGCGTTGTCCCCAAATTCTTAATTTCATTTTGATTCCTCCAAAAGACTTAATTTTCAGGAGATGTTTTCTTTCATGTCCTGCATGGATTTCAGTGGTTCGTGCATTTGATTTTGATTACTTTTTTTTTTTTTTTTTTGACAGACAGAGTTAGACAGTGAGACAGAGACAGAGAGAAAAGTCTTCCTTCCGTTGATTCACACCTAAACGGCCACTAAAGCTGGCGGGCTGTGCCAATATGAAGCCCGGAGACAGTTGCTTCCTCCTGGTAGGTATTCTTATCATCATTTTTTGAGTTCCATTTCTTGAATTTCTTCTATCTCATTGTCTTCATAATCTTGTGTTGATGTTTCATGTTCTTTCATGAGTGTCATGTTGTCTTCCTTAATATTGTTTCTTTGGTTGTTGCATCTGTTGTTTGGCATTTGTGGAGATACTCATTGGTTTCTTTTTTTTTTTTTTTTTTTTTCACTGTGGCAGTTTTTTTTCATTGTACTATGACTCTGTAGATAAGTGGACTATCTGCTTTCAGTGAATCTCTAGAGGCTTGTGGTAGGTGTGGTCAGAGAGCTGTGTTCAGTTCTTCAGGGTTAATGGTGTGCCTAAGGTGACATACCCAGATTTGGCATAGTAAATCTTCTCTCTCTTTCTCTCTTTTTTTTTAGTCAGAAGGGAAGTAATTCTGCTCAGCTGAGCTCTTCTCCTTGATGGTGATCAGTGCCTAGTGCTAGCCCCCATGAGTATAATATTATTCTGCTCTGACCTAAGAACCACACAAAGGATCTGTGAAGTCCTCAGTCTAAGCTCAGATTCTCCAGGGCCTCCCAAGCTTGTGGCATCTCCCACTGAGACTACTCAAAGTTTCAGCCACACTGTGAGTTCTCCCATACCCTCAGTTTTTCTTTTCTTTTTTCTTTTCTTTTTTTTTTTTTTTTTAAGTCCCAGTTCAGAAGCTCCACACATTCACTAGGCCTTAGTCTCCTATTACTTGCCACCAGAGTCAGGTTTTTCCACTTGGCTGATTACTGGGTGCAGACACGAGCTGGCACAGCTTTTATGTATGTCCAAAATGGCGCCTGTTCTATCTGCTCGTACGCCTTTGTAAAGTGATTAGAGAGAGAGATTTGTGTCTGTACCATCCCTTTTATTTTTTTCTCTCCTCTAGTTAGGCTGGTGTACTTTCCCCCATGGGGCTTCAAGCCTCATTCCTTCTAGGCTCTTCCTGCCGCTTCTTCACCAGTGTCTCAGGCTACTACGGTCTCGTGTCACCTCACTTTCCATCACTGGTGCAGAGGAGACTCTAGGCAGCTGGAGTCCTTCAGCAGCTGACCTCCAGAGCTGTGGGTGCCCATGCCCTCCACATAGATCCACCATGTCCTGTAATTATGGAAGAGTTTCCTCTGCTGTTTTTTCCCTAACTCTTCCCTGAGGCTACACTATCTCCACTTTTATTAAACTGTCTTCTCCTGGACTAGATCAGTAACCCCTTCCCTATTCCACCATCTTGGAACCCTCCAAGACATTTATTTTTGCTACAAAAATTTGAAATTTCTACACAGTATTTTCATTATATACATTCCCCCATTAATTCTCTGAAAAGTTTTTACAAGTAAATTGTTCAGTATTTATCTCAGTATTTTCTGAACAATATTGAACAATTAACTCCAAATATTGGAGGAACCTCCTTGTACTTCTATGTACTTCACAACTCATTTCTTCTTTACTTACCCTCTAAACTTCAAATTCTGAATGCTCCAAATCTCAATATTGAGACTTCCTTCAGCTACATCTGTCATTCCATTTTATCTCATTTATATTACTGGATTGAAGGCCATTTTGTTGCTAACATTTAAAAAATATTTATTTATTTGAAAGACAAAAGAGAGACACATCTTGCATCTACTGGTTCATTTCCCAGCATACTACAACAGTCAGGACATGACCAATTGGAAGCCAGGAGCCCAAAACTCAATCCAGGTCTCCCACATGATGTGCATAGAGAAGTACTTGAGCCATCACCTACGATTCCCCAGAATGTATATTAGCAGGAAGCTGAAATCAGGTGCTGGAACTGGGATTTGAACCCTGCACTTCAGTATGGGATGCAGACATCCTAAGAACCATCTTTACCATGGAACCAGATTCCTACTATCCTAAGAGGCTTCTTTAGTAACATACTAAGTGCCTGCCCTTGTAGTACGTATTTTTGACTTTGAAAAATAACTCATGCACCTATCTTATCTCCTTGACTGTAGTTGATATTGCTTTTTTAAATTCAGGGCCCCAATTCAGAATATAAGCTGTCAAAATGTCTTCTCTATATGAATTATCTTTCCAGGCAAACATAATATATAACACAAAGCTTTGTTCCTTCAGCGTATAAAGGCAGAATTAGTAGAAATAATTTCATTTTTCATGATAAGTTTGAAGTGCTAAATAACATAAAGCTGTTGTTAACGTTCTTCCACTTACCAAATTCATGAATCAAAAAACGGATCAGATATGTATTAATAAGACATATAACACAAATTATTTCTTTTTTTCAGTTTAAAAATCACTTGTATTCATGAACAAATTTTAGTGCAATATGTATCTACAAAGTGCTCTGGTCTAGTTTTCAGTGTCTTCATCAGATATGATCAAAGAGTTCACTATCAATAGACCTGGAGGTTTTCCAATATCTTTCTGACTCTTAAAATGTTCTTAATATCAGGGAGAGCCTTACCTACATTCTCATAAACAGCATGTTATGATTTAAGATATTTCATTCTCTTCCAGCCCATTAGTACAGGTTACAATGAAACATTAGTCAGAGCTGTTCAGTTTAGCACAATTTGTGAGGACAAATTGACCAATATATTCCTTCAAAAGGTGGGAAAAAAACTTGCTTCAATTACCGAATATCATATAGCTTGTCTCAGCCAACACCAGTTTCATCCTAGCAAATCTATAAAATGCCTTTTGCAAGTACTCAAATGACTTTTATACAAAAAGTGTTGGTAATGAGTTCTAAGTCTTTCCTGATCATTGCCTATTCCTCCCTATATGAATTACAAAGTATTTCTTCTGTAATAGAGCAAACTCTGATACTGGGATTATTAAAGAGCTTTGCCAACTTTTGTCATATCATTAGACTTCACTGTTTATATGACCCTCAATCTTCGAGGAACAGAAAGTATGGATAGAATTCTAAAACAAAAGCTAGTAAAGCTCAAAAAGATCTTCAAACTGCATGCTGTAAGGTATTTTAATTTTTTTCTTTTCTTTTTTTTAAAGTTTTTTTTTTTCCATTTATTTGAAAGAGTTACAGAGAGAGAGGGAGAGAGAGAGAGAATCTTCCATCTGCTGGTATACTCCCCTAGAGGCCACAACAGCTGGGGCTGAACCAGACAAAAGTCAGGAGCCAAGAAGCCTCATCCAGGTCTCCCATGTGGGTGCAGGGTCCCAAGTACTTGGGTCATTCTCTGCTTCCCCTCCCAGGCCATCAGCAAGGAACTGGATCAGAAGTGAAGCAGATGGGACTGGAACTGGCACCCATATGGTGAGGCACTGGCCTCACCTACTACACCACAATCCCAGCCCCTAAGGTACTTCTCTACTTCTGTGGTTACTCTATGTATGATGAGTCAGGAAGAGGTCAACCATGTGTCTATGATTTATCCAACTCTGGTTCCAAAATCTGTACTTGTTTAAATAAATGCTGTGGTAATTCATGAAATCCTTTCTTATCATCACCACATATAGAAGCTTTTCCTCAATAAACTCCTAAACAATGTTTTTAGAATTTTAATTTTTAATTATTTTATTTATATAAAAAGAACAAATTTCAGTGTTTTATATATGCAATTTGTCCTCCCTCCCTCCTATTTTCATTTTTTCCTTTAAATTTTTACAACAACTTAACCAAACATGTATAGCTCGTCTTTTGGAGGAGACAACAGAAAAACACCCAAAAGAAAAGGTTAATGTCAGTCAGTGACGACAACTAGCAAATACAGAAACTCTCGAGAGAATGATTCTCAGATTATTATTTCCCAAGTAGATAGGTATAGGTCATCTTCAAATCATCGGATGATTGCCTCTGCCAAAAACTTCAAATTGATGATCCTTTGTATTCTTCCAAAATCAAATAGTCTTTGGGAGGAGACAGATCCACGAAGGATTTCCAGAACTAGGAGATTGCTATGTGAGATATAAACATCTACCAAGGAACATCCACTTTCCAAAAGATCCAAAAATTGCCACATTTATGTTATGTGCTCTGATTATTTATTTTAATAGCTATCTTATTTTTTCATATTTAAAGTTAAATTCTATTATGTTATCTTTAAAAGTACTGTACTAGTATTTCTTTTGGCATCCTCAGTCACCTGGTACATGAGCTGGTTGTGATTGATTTACTACTTTGCTAAAACATGCATTAAACCAGTGCTAACTTTGCAGATGTTTTTCGTATGATGCCAAGTGGCTGTTTTGAACCTTGATCACATGTAATGTAGTATTTAATGTTATACATAACTGGACTCATTAATTATTAACATTTTACCTTGCAGGCATTAGGGCATTAGATGACTAAATATCAAAAAGATCAATTATGCTACACATAAGAAATGAAATTTAATAAAAAGAAGCTAATCTTTAAAACAGGACAATAATTTTGGACCATGTAAAGAAGGCAGCTTCTTGGGACTGGTATTGTGGTGCAGAGGGTCACACAGGTTTGAGTCCCAGTTGTTCCACTTCTGATTTCACTCTCTGCTAACGCACCTGGGAAAGCAGAGAAAGAAGATCTGAAATCTTGGGCAACTGCCACCTATGTGGGAGTCCCAGATATAGCTCCAGGCTGATGGTTTTGGCTTGGTCCAGCCCCATTTGTTGTGGCCATTTGGGGAATGAACTAGTGGATGCAAGATGTCTCCCCCACCTTCTCTCTGTGTGTGTGTGTAGCTCTCTGCAACTCTTTCAAATAAACAAATAAATCTTTTAAAAAAAGCATCAGAGAAGGCAGCTTGTATTACTAAACCTTCAGAAGATAAGCCTCGGAAAGGGTTAGAGAACCCAGAGCATATATTTAATGTTTTTCTCACAATTACAGACTGTTTTAAAATGGCTTATTTTACTGACAAATTCTATCAGATCTAACTCTTCTGCTGTGAGAAGAGGTATCCATTTTATATCTCCCTATTTGATTAATACTAGAGTGGTGCTGAAAGCAGTCAATAAAACTGATCAATTCTAATGACTGCTATTTGATTTTTTGATACCAAAATGATTGACCATAACAGAAAGTTTAACAGAAAGTAAGCATATTGATGTTGTAGGCAGAGTATGACCACTCAAATACATACAGGTTTTCATCCCAGAAATTGAAGAATATTCTGCTATGTTGCATAATAAACTCTGAATATGTATTAATGTTAAGGACCTTAAAATGTGGAAACTGCCCTAGATTTTAGGTAACAAAATCGTAATACTCTTTGAAAGAGATAATAAAAGGAGACCAGTGTGATGCCATGTGAGGACCTGATCATCCATCACTCATTTTGGGGTTTAAAGAAGATAACTTCTGTAGACAGAATATTTGTGTCCCCCTAAAAATATGTTAACCTGTAATCCCAGTGCAACAGTATCTGGAGATGGAGTATTTGAAATGTAGTTAGGATGAGATGATGCTATGCATTGATGTCATTACCATGGGATTAGTGCCCTTGTGAGTAAAAATAGAGAACAGGCCATGTGACCATAGTGAGAAGGTGATCACCTAACAGCCAGAAAGCAAAGCTTCACAAAGAACTGAATCTGCAGCTCTTTAAACTTGGGTATCCCACCCTTCAGAACAGTGAATAGCAGATGTCTGTATTGAAGTCACTCAGGCTATAATATTTTGTTCTGGTAGCCTGAGCAGTCTAAGACAAAGAATGTAAGTCGAAGAATGCAGTTGACTCCTAGAAGCTGGGAAAGACAAAACTATGGATTACCCCCAGAGAGCCTAAGGTAAGAATAATCTTACATACACCTTGATTTTAACCCAGAAAGACCCATGATGAATTTCTTTTTTCATTATTTTTTTTAACTTTTATTTAGTAAATATAAATTTCCAAAGTACAGTTTATGGATTACAATGGCTTTACCCCCCCCCATAACTTCCCTCCCACTCGCACCCCTCCCATCTCCCACTCCCTCTCCCATTCCATTCACATCAAGATTCATTTTCAATTATCTTTATATACAGAAGATCAATTCAGTATATATTAAGTAAAGATTTCATCAGTTTGCACCCACACAGAAACACAAAGTGTAAAATACTGTTTCAGTACTAGTTATAGCATTACTTCACATTGGACAACACACTAAGGACAGAGATCCCACATGAGGAGTAAGTACACAGTGACTCTGTTGTTGACTTAACAATATGACACTCTTGTTTATGGCATCAGTAATCTCCCTAGGCTCTAGTCATGAGTTGCCAACGCTATGGAAGCCTTTTGAGTTCACTGACTTTGATCTTATTCAGACAGGGTCTTAGTCAAAGTGGAAGTTCTTTCCTCCCTTCAGAGAAAGGTACCTCTTTCTTTGATGGCCCTGTTCTCTCCACTGGGATCTCACTTGTAGAGATCTTTCATTTAGGTCTTCTTTTTTTTTTTTCCCAGAGTGTCTTGATTTTCCATGGTGAACTTCTAATTGGAGAATTGTTAGACAGGAAATTAATCTATTTTGAACAACTAAGTTTCTGGTAATTTTTATACCAGCCATAGGAAAGTATCAAATTTTGCAAACTAATACATGTTTTACAAGGCTCAATGATACCACTGAGGTTCTGTTTCGACCCAGTATTCCTATCCCCTCAAGCAACAAAACAAAAGAAATGGAAAATTTACTTAGTTTTTATTTTATTTTATTTTTTTATTTTACTGATTTAGTTTTTTATAAGGAGCAAATCTGAGGCTCAAATTGCAATTTGAAATTTTACCAGTCAAGGGAAATTACATGGAGCTTTCCAGTACTGATATCACAATTTACATGAGGTATAAAACTTGAGAAATTCCCACGTATTATGTATGGATTAGTAAGGAGTGAACTATGTCAGCAAGGCCAAGGAACTCCTCAGCTGGATACTAACGACAATGGGCAGCTGATGATTTAAAACTTAGAAGACCTATACCTGACAACAGCCTTTCCACTTAGAGAACTTTATAGAGTTAAAATATTCTTAAGAAAATCCAGAAAACAAATACATAATTCTTAAAATTAGATAATATGACAAATTGTCCTGAGGTTGCCATATGCCAAGCAGATCCTCAAAGAGGTCCTTAGTGCCTGGTATTTAAGGACTTGTATAAGGTCTTCCAACATTGGTTTAAAATTGGTCTGTATGAATTACAGGGGAACGTGCAGATTTTGTTACTTTCGGGTCTAGGGCAAGAATAATATTGTGACTGCATTTTGGCCTCTTGATTGATTTAATTTTGGGGAAGTCATCCACCAGGGGAAATGTATCTAGGGAAATACCAAATATACCCACAGGCAACACTAACTCACTGGCCATGCAAATAACTCACCTGAAACACATGTCCCAGCTTTATCAAGACTTAATTAATACACAATTATTCTTAGGTGTTTTAATTTTAACTGAAAAGTGATCGCTGTTAAATATAAGAGTGGGAATAAGAGAGGGAGGAGATGTACAATTTGGGACATGCTCAATCGGACTGGCCCCAATTTGGTGGAATTAAAAATGTGCCACAGGATTCCAACTCAATCCCATCAAGGCTGCATGTACCACTGCCATCTCACTAGCCCAAGTGATCAATTTCAGTTCACAATTGATCACACTGATAGGTCTAAGAGTCAAAGGGATCACACAAACAAGTCTAGTGTCTGCTAATACTAGCTGATAGAATCAAAAAGGGAGAGAACGATCCAACATGGGAAGTGGGATGCACAGCAGACTCATAGAATGGCAGATGTCCTACACAGCACTCTGGCCTCAGAATCAGCCCTTAAGGCAGTTGGATCTGGCTGAAGAGCCCATGAGAGTATTTTAGGCATGGAAAGCCAAGACAAGATAATCGAAAAGGAATCTTGATGTGAATGGAATGGGAGAGGGAGTGGGAGATGGGAGGGGTGCGAGTGGGAGGGAAGTTATGGGGGGAAAAACCATTGTAATCCATAAACTGTACTTTGGAAATTTATATTTACTAAATAAAAGTTTAAAAAAAAAGACTTGAGATGATTTCTGTCCCATCCAACAAACAAATAGTTATTTCTTACATATCCTTAATCGTAATCTTGCTTAAAAAATTTCTCCAGAAATTATGACCCTCAAAATACTGCAATGGGGAATAAATTCTCATTTTTGTTTGAAGTATGGTTTAGGGGAATTTTTTTGTGTGAAAGCAGTCAAAAGTGAACACAACTCCCATATGTGATTCCTGTCAGTTTGAAAGTCAGGTCTGTTATTTTTGCTTAATTATGGACTTTCTTGTTTCTCTGAGAAGTAGACTAAAATATTGATCATAGTTTTTCCTTAGGGATTTGTTTAGAGACTTAGGTTTTTTTGTGTAGTTTCTGTCCAATCAAATGATAGATGGGCATCTAAACAACAGAACGGAAAAACAAAAGAACAGACTAAATGGTGGTCAAAGACTCCACACAGAAATTTGACCTATAATCATGTTTCTTCAAACAGCAGTACAGACTTAGATTGGACAAAACCCCAAATAACAATGGTTTCTCCACCAGATCACACTGAATTAGGATGACAAGGAAGGATCTGAGGTAGGAAACTGCCTGTGTCAAAATAGCTTAATATTTTTTTCTTTCCTGTAAACTATTTGCCCTGCAAAGAAAACAATATAAAACACTAAATAAACTCACTGTTGGCCTTGGGAAATTACTGGGAATTTATCTGAACTGATCTAGACAAAAATCTTACTTATTTGGCAGAAATTTCTTATTGAGTGGCCACCAATCACAGGCTACCATGCTCTAAATTTTTTCCAATTTCAACTGGATGTGTATCCTGAAAGACTCACTTAACTCTCTTGAGGCAGCCTGACCATCTTGAGAATTCTTTCTCTCACACCTCCCTTCAAACGTTGTAAAAATCTACCAAGGTGTGGTGCTTTCTTGGTATAGTCATTGTAATAAATAGTTTTACTTTAATAATTGACTGTCTGATAACATTTTGAGAAGTTCCACAGGTAAAACAAAATAATATTAACTACTGTCACCTTTTATAAAATCATGACTGAACCATGCTATCTACCTGCCCCTCCCCGCAGCTTCATTGTTTGACATTTTTAAAGTAAGCTTTATTGATATGTAATTTACATACAACATAGTGATTGCATTTTAAGTATATAATTTTTAAAGGTTTATTTATTTTATTTGAAAGGCAGAGTAACAAAGAGGCAGAGAGAGAGTGGTCTTCCATCTGCTGGTCCACTCCCCAAACCACTGCAACAGCTGGAGCCGCACCAATCTGAAGCCAGGAGCCAGAAGCTTCTTCCAGGTCTTCCACATGGGTACAGGGGCCCAGGGACTTGGGCCAACTTCTAATGCTTTCCCAGGCCATAGCAGAGAGCTGGATCAGAAGTAGAACAACCGGGTCTCCAACCAGCGTGCATATGGGATGCTGACACTGCAGGCGGCAGCTTTACCCTCTATGCCACAGCACTAGCCCTCATTGTTTAACATTTGAACTATCATGTAATCAGTACACTTTAAAAATATTTCTCTTTTTTATTTTATTTTTTTATTTAGTAAATACAAATTTTCAAAGTACAGTTAATGGATTACAATGGCTCCCCCCCCATAATTTCCCTCCCACTTGCACCCCTCCCATCTCCCACTCCCTCTCCCATTCCATTCACATCAAGATTCCTTTTCGATTATCTTGTCTTGGCTTTCCATGCCTAAAATACTCTCATGGGCTCTTCAGCCAGATCCAACTGCCTTAAGGGCTGATTCTGAGGCCAGAGTGCTGTGTAGGACATCTGCCATTCTATGAGTCTACTGTGTATCCCGCTTCCCATGATGGATCATTCTCTCCCTTTTTGATTCTATCAGCTAGTATTAGCAGACACTAGACTTGTTTGTGTGATCCCTTTGACTCTTAGACCTATCAGTGTGATCAATTGTGAACTGAAATTGATCACTTGGGCTAGTGAGATGGCATTGGTGCATGCCACTTTGATGGGATTGTATTGGGACCCCCTGGCATGATTCTAACTCCACCAAATTGGGGCCAGTCCGACTGAGCATGTCCCAAATTGTACATCTCCTCCCTCTCTTATCCCCACTGTTATTTCAATTATTTATTTGTTTATTTGAAAAAAAGAGACAAATAAGAGGGAAAAACGGCCAAAAATCACCCATCTGCTAGTTTACTCTCCAAATGCTTACAACAGTCACATCTGGGCCTGGTTAAATCTGGAAGCTGAGAATTCCATCTGGGTCTCATACATGAGTGACAGAAACCCAGGTATTAGAACCAGAACCTGCTGACTCCCAGGGTACACGTTAGCATGAGGTTAGAATCAGAAGTAGGGCCACAACTTGAATTCAGGCACTCTGACAGGGGATACAGGTGTACCAATTAATGTCTTAACTGCTGTGTTATAAGCCCACCACTCAATAAATATTTTTCAGAATATTCTAAACTTCTAATGTTCATTTAAATTATATTGATACATGAGAATGAAGAAAATCAGTATTACTTAATTACAAGTAGTTCTACTGAACTACTATATGAATAGATATGTATGGTGCTGAAAAAGGAACCAGATGTCACAATTTTATGTCAAAAAGCAACATGCCCCCTTTTAGTGGTTATTTCTCTTTTAAAAAGCACAATGCATTCTGTGCTGAGTGTATATTTGGTTTTATGTGCATGTGGTGACAATGCTAGCAATAATTATATGGTTTAATGACCCCAAGTCACCTCAATGATAAAAAGAATTTCTGGTTTATTAATCTATCTGCTCAAATGACCATTTTACTTGAGGATAATATTCATTTTTTAATATTTATTTTTTTATTTAAAAGGCAGAGTTACAGAGAGAGGAAGGAAGAGATGGAGAGAGAGAGAGACATCCTCCATCAGATGGTTCACTTTCCAAATGGATTCAACAGCTGGAACTGGGCCAGGCCAAAGACAGGAGCCAGGAGCCTCTTCCAAGTCTCTCACATGGGAGCAGGGGCCCAAGGACTTGGACCATCCTCTGCTGCTTTCCTAGGTGCATCAACAGGGAGCTGGAGCAGAAGTGGAACAGCTGGGTCTTGAACTGTTGCCCACATGGGATGCCTGCACTGCAGGACATGTGTTCACCCACTGTGCCCCAGCGCTGGCCAGAAGCCAACGTTATATCCTACTTTATGCACAGCATGTGTCAGATTCTGCACATCATAATGGAAAAAAAATAGTTTGTATTCTAGAAATCTTGAGAAGTGACGCATTCTAGAAAATAACTATTTGTAGTTACTTTACAGATTAGTATGAGAATTTCATGTTTCTTCCAGAAATTCAAGTTCACATTTCAGTAAATGGGCAGCTCTGTCTGCAAAACCCAGAAATGTAATTTCTCTTGAAAAATAATCTGTGCTTGAAAATTACATGTCATCTTGGGAAAAACAATCACAAGTAGCAATCACACAGAAAATCAAGCAACACCAATATCCCTTCCCGTACATTTCAGAGTTCCTTCCACCCCTGCATGTACACAGCAAAAATTGAATTGGGGATGAGTGTCTCCAACACAATTCTGAAAGAAAATCACTGGAAGAAGAGCTCAGCTGACACAATCAACACATATGCAGAACTGGGAAGCAACAGGAGAGTGCTTCCATACTAGTTCAGCTGTCAAGAAGGTGGCAAAGAACAGCTTTCTTTACTGAGCAATGATTTCTTTTTCCAATTCGCATCATTACTTATTCACTTTGCAACCTCATAACTGAAGCCCAGGCTGTGTTTCAAGATATTGAAGGGCAATTAAATCATACCAGAGCAGCATAACAAAAGGTGACAGGAGAGCAAACCAGCATCAGAATTACTGTCTTCAATTAGATACTATTTGTGACCAAACAATTTAAGTTGCATTTTTCCATATAATTTAATGAAGAACCCTTTATTACATTAGTAATTTTATATATTGTGATTTTATAAATACTTTATATATTTATTTTATATATTATGAATTATATATTTTATATATTGTGATTTTATAAATAAAGCACATATTTCTAAGTTATTGCTTATATATATAAATTTTATAATTCTTTGCAATTTATATTTACTGCCTAAAACCTTTATAATTTCATTTACTTGCAATGCCTCAGTTTCCTTACACCAAATTTCCATGCTTGGCTTAATAGGTTCACAGATTATTCATTATTTGCAATACAAATGTTTCTCAGTAATAAGATTTTCCTACTGTTCAAGTTACATTTCTATTCTCTATCTGCTACAGAATTTTTATTTTTGTTCCATAGCACTAGCTAAAATTATAGTGGAATAATTTGCCAGTTCTCTGAATTTGATGTTTATCATGTTATATGGTAAGCACAGTGAAGAAAATAAATTCTATGCCTTCAATTTTATCACTATTATTGAAACATTGTATTATTTTCATGCTTACACTGTAATGTAAACTACTTATCGGTTGAAAACAATGCAGTTATATTAATTTAAGTCCTGTCAGTCAGATGTCTGACATGGGTCTTCACTAGGTTAAAGTTAAGGTATGGAGCTGATGCATTCTGTTGGGGACAATCTAAGAAAAAAAAAATCCAATTCTTGCCTTTTCCAGACTCTGGGCATTTCTACATTCTTGGCCAATGGTCTCCTCTCTCTACTCATCAAAGGCAAGAAGATTACATCTCCCTGACCATTCTCTAGAGATACATCTCATCTCCCTCGGATTCTAGCCAAGAAAGGATTCCGACTTTAAATCCATGTGATTAGATTGGGACCACAAGGAAAATGCAGGATGATCTCCCACCTAGAAGTCCTTAAGACAACCACACTGGCAAAGCCCATTTTGCAATGCAAGGCAACATGCTGATAAATTCCAGGACATTGGGACTTGCACATATTTAGATGATCATTATTTGCATACCACATTGTCTTAATCAGGGTAAATTTTTTTTGAGGAATGAATCAATTTCAAGCAAGAATGGTGATTCTAAGTGAACATTAAAGTACGCATGTATTATTCTGTACTTAATTGATGTTAATAATCATCAATATGTCATACAAATTATACTTTAGGAAGGGGGAAAATTTATTTTCTCAAATACAGATTGTTTTAAATTTTCTCAATTTTTTCATGTTTATAGAATCAGTATTGTACTAGTATATAGATTCAATTTTTTTATAATAATAATATAAGATTTTATGTTTAAGATGGATTATAATATATTGGGCACATAGCAAATATGAAAGTGTAATGCATGGCTTAAATCAAATCAAAGGTGATTCACAGCTACATAACAGTAAATTTAACCCTTTTTGGCCAAAGAAGTTATTTGTCCTCCCAAGAATCATTCAGGTTAATGCAGGATATATAATGGCCAACCATTAAGTTCCAAAGTTACCGTTTATATAAAAAATGTCAAAACATTCATTAAAAAAACTGAATTGAAAGATAATTTTATTTCAATAAACAAAATTTTTGAATTTTGTACATAATATAGAGTTTGAACTTTGTAGACTCCTCATCTATTACCATTCCAAAAGACAAAAGAGAACACATCATGCAATGTTTATTTATACACTTTTTTCAGCCCAAAAACCCCAATTCATTTCCAATGTAAGCAATAAAATGTTTCACCAGTTACTGCATCCAACTTAAAGTTCAGAATCTTCCATGGTATGCAGTTCTTTCCAATAGATCCAGATATGGGTTTTCAAAAAATAGTAAAAAGACAAAAAGAGAAAATATTTGTACATTTCAAATAACCTTGATGTTGCCCCAATTCATAAGACAAAGGCATCAGCTGAACACAAGCAAAATCTTTCTCAATAATCGAAAATGTCTTTGATGAAGTTATAAATTTGAGTTGTTTTCAAAAAGATCACAAACATTCCTATTATGAAAAAATCATGCTTCAGCTTCAAATTTTTTGCACTAAATAAAGTTATCTTTTTTAAGCATTTCGAAGTATCCTCATGTGTTCTTTGCAATTAAATTTTATATATTTAGTTTAAATTTATTTATTTATTTATTTACTTTGAAAGGCAGAGAGTTACAGCAAGAGAGAGAGAGATTGAGATTCCATCTGCTGGTTCACTCCCCAGGGCTGGGCCAGGCTGAAGCTAGAAGCTTCATCCAATCTCCCTCATGAGCGTAGGGTCTCAGTGACTTGGGCCATCTTTTGCTCTTTCACAGGTGCATTAGCAGGGAGCTTGATCAGAAGTGGAGCAGCTGAACTTGAACTGGCACCCATATGGGATGCTGGAATCCCAGGCAGCTACTTAACCTGCTATACTGTGGCACCAGACCCTGGAAGTAATTGTTTTGTCCATTGCTTTTATGGCTTAGCGATTTACCTCTGAGATGGTCTCCTCTTTTCTTTCCCATTATCCTTCATGACTATTTTTTTTCTTTTTTACTGCGGAGATATTTTTAAATTTTCAAATTTAGGTATCAAGGGAACAGGCTCATCTATTCCTATATACAGTTTGTAAGAGCATAATGACACTTCCCATGCTAGGCCACCTTCCCTTGCTCCCACCCTCCCTCCTACTTCCTTTCTTATTCTTAAAAAAAGTTACAGTGTTATAATTTCAATATACTTTATAATCACAAGTTACTGCTCACTAATAAAGAATTCACCAAGTAGTAAGCAGAAAAACCACTGTTCCTCAGGAGTATATAAAAGGGCTATAAATAATATTCAAATCTCAAAATGTCAATTTCGCTCATACATGTTACTTTCTTGTACTGAATGTTTGTTACCACAAAGGGAAAACATATAATATTCGTAGTTTGGGGGACTGGCTTACTTCACTGAGCATAATGTTTTGCAGTTGAATTTATTTTATTGTGAAAGACAGGATTTCATTCTTTTTTATGGGTGGGTAGGTTTTTTTTTTTTTTTTTTTTTTTGTCTATTTATAACAAAATTTCTTTATCCAGTCATTAGCTGATAGACATCTTAACTATGGTGAGTTGAGCTGCTATAAACATGGTGGTCCAGACAACTCTTTCATATGCTGATTTTATTTCCTTTGGGTAAGTTATCAGGAGTGGAATAGCTGGGGCAAATGGTAGATCTATTTTCAGATTTTATACGAATCACCATACTGTCTTCCACAACATTTGTGCTAGTTTACATCCCCACCAACAGTGTATTAGGTACTTGTTTCCCACATCCTCACAGTATTTGTTATTCATGTGTTTATTTATTTTGGTTTTTGAATGATAGCCATTGTAACTGAGGTGAGATGAAACCTCATTGTGGTTTTCAATTGCATTTCCTTGATGGCTAGTAATCCTTTGCATCTTTTCATTTGTCTAATGACCATTTGTATTTCATCCTTTAAAAAATACATGTTCATATCTTTAGCCCATTTCTTAACTGGGTTGTTTGTTTTGTTGTTGAGTTTCTGAACACCTTATTTAACCTGGATATTAATTTTTTATCACATAAATAGTTTACAAATATTTTCTCTCATTCTATTGGTTGCCTTTTTATTTAGTGTTGCCTTTGCTGTGGAGAAGCTTACTAGCTTGATGTAATCCCATTTATCTACTTTTGCCTTTATTTCCTGTGATTCTGGGGTATTACCTGAGAAGTATTTGCCTATTCCCATGTCTTGTTGTGTTTCCCTTGTTTTCCTCTAGTAATTTGATGGTGTAGATCCTTGACCCATTGTGAGCTGATTTTTAGTTGAGGTGTAAGTTTGGGGTCTTGTTCAAACTTCTGCATTCAAGATCCAACTTTCCAAATACCATTTGTTGAAGGGACTGCCCTTTCTCCAGGAAGCCATTTTAACTGGCTTGCCAAAGATGAGTTGTTTGTTGATACATGGATTAATTTCTGGGGTCTCAGTTGCATTGGTCCACATGTATATTCTTGTGCTAATACCAGGCTGCTTTCATTATTACTGTCTTTTAATACATCTTGAAATCTGGTATTGTGATGCCTCTGAAGCTGTATTTTTATTGTTTGATTGCTTTAGCCATTCAGGATCTCTTGCAATTCTAAATGAAATTTTTCCAGATGTGAGAACATCTTTGGTGTTTTGTGTGGGATCACAGCGAATCTGTAAATTGCTTTGGGCAGTATGTATATTTTGATGATATTAATTCTTCCAATCCATGAACATGAAAGATTTTTCAATTTTTTGTGCTGTCTTCTGATTTCTTTCCTTAATGTTTTGTTAGATTCGTTGTAGAGATATTTCATGTCCTTGGTTAAATTTATCCCTAGGTATTCAATCTTTTGTAGCTATTCTGAATGGGACTGATTTTAGAAGTTCTTTCTCAGCCATGTATGCTTCCATCTCAAATTGAGAAAAATGGGAACATTTTCAACAGCATCCTCTACAAAATTGTTGTTCTAGGGAATAATTTAGCCTTAAAATTGATTTTTCTGGATAAATCTATACTTTTTTGAAGATACAGTTACACAAAAATATTTATTTAATTGCATGGCAGTAACTACACCAAAATTTCTATTCTCTACATAATTTTCAAGTATGTTATCTCTTTATTTTTCTCTTGTTCCCAGCACATATGTGTTTCTGTCATCTAAAAGTTTACAACTTTGAGGCCATTTGATGTCATATACTACAGACAGTAATCTTTTCCTAATCAGTTCTTACTTTTAAGGATAATGTTCTTCTATGAAATAAGAACATTTTAGCATTTAATTTCTGAAATGATTTCAATCTAATTGGTACACTATGAAAGCAGGTATCAGATCCACAATCTTAATTATGTACTTTCATGTGCAAAAGAAAGTGATTGAGACTCTGCCACCTGCAAGGAGTTTGTGATGGAGTGCTAGGTTCCTGTCCTGAGCCAGTCCTAGCCCCCACTGTTGTAGCCATCTGGACAGTGAACCAGCAGATGGAAGATTCTGTGTGTGTGTGTGTGTGTGTGTGTGTGTGTTTATGTCTCTCTTGTTCATTCTCTGTAACTCCACCTTTCAAAAAATTTATAATTATTTTGTGCCTTCACATGCTTTTAAAATGATCCATGTAAAATTGTATGTATATGACTATCTTTGATTACATATGTCTATAAGTGTGCTAGTCTACTCTTGATCTTATTCTATTTTTTAATGGAGTGTAGACTTTTTCAAAAATAAGTTGAAATCTTGCAATATAGATATCCTTTCCAGATTTTAACTGCAATTTAAATCCCACTTTTATTGCCTAATATTATTCACAAAAGGCAAAGAGAGAGCGCTGAGATCACATTTGTTTAAGCAGTCAATCCGGAATGTTGTATCGAAATGCTGCAATGTCTATCAAAGATCTTTGCAATGGATGTATCCTTTATTTGATTATAAGACTGAATAAAGTCTAATTCATTTTTTATGGGAAAAACATTGGGGGCTTTCACAACATCTACACATTTCTAAATCTCCGATTTCTCATGAATATCAGGGTCTCAGATTTTAAGCTATGAGTTTTTCACATATAGCCTTTCCGTTTTTCTTTCTATTTTGCAGCTGAGGCTCCTTATATTCTATACACTAATTGATATAGATCTGAGAGTTTAGAATTATGCATTATGAGAACTATTTCAAGTTCCTCTCTCTATATTTTTATATATCTTATCTAGGCGTTGGAATCATTGAGTTCTTGAATTGCAGGACAAAAAATAAACCATAACAATTGTTAGAAGCATAGCATATGAAGACGAAGAATTGTGTAATGAAGAGCACTAAGATAAAATCAAGATTTTGGTGGAATGTACTGAAGGTGTGCTGAATTCAGCTTTTCACAATCTTTCTTTTGCCTCATCTAAGGATTTTTTGAAAAGTATTATTAGGAAGTAAATGTCGCGTTTGAATTGATGTGGGACTTCTTACTAATATTAAATACTTTCTGGGCACTGGATGTTTTGTCTTTTTTCTATTATCTTTGGAAGAATTTCTTAAAATTTTGTCACCTAAAAGGGTCCAAAAGAGCTGTGATTTTAAATAATACTTGATGAGATTCTTTTGTGTTTGATTGCAGGTACATGGGATGTAATTATTGTATAAATATATATAAGAAGCAGAGCCTGCAGGAAGAATTATGGATCAAAATAAAGATGAATCCATAAGAGTTTGGCTGTGGATGGTTGAAGAAGTTGTTTTTGAAATTTATATTTGACAGCTAATGGAGCACTTGCATCTCCTTATCTAAATATATCTGAATCCCAAGCAAGCAGAGTTTTCTTTTAAATATTTATTTATTTATTTGAAAGTCAAAATTACACAGAGAGAAGACCTTGAACTTCCTCTGTACACTACTGTTTAATAAATAACCATCTATCAAGGTGAACAAATTTTTGTCTAAGAGGAGAATTACTTGCTCACAAAACATGGTTTAATAGGAATTTCCTAAAGCATTCAATAGTTATTAATTAGTTTACACTTTTACCTTCATGAAAAGTAATTTTCTAGAGTAAATTTTTAAATCATGAAGACATAATTAAGCTCTGTATTTGTAGTCTGAACTTGTTGTGTACTCCAGTGTACAACAATGATGATATTATTTTTATTTAGTATGAGCTTCAGCTGAAAATCTGACAAACACTTTAATTTCTTTTTCTAAAGATAATTTATTTATTTATTTGAGAAATAGAGTTACAGACAGTGAAAGGGAGAGACAGAGAGAAAGGGAGAGACATCTGCTGGTTCACTCCCCAAATGGCTAACATGGCCAAAGATAGGCTGATCCAAAGCCAGGAGCCAGAAGCTGCCTCCTGATTTCCCATGTGAGTGCAGGGGCCCAAGGACCTGGGCCATCTTCCACTGATTTTCCAGGCCAGAGCAGAGAGCTGGATCAGAAGAGGAACAGCTGGGAGTAGAACTGGTGGCCATATGGGCTGCTGGTGCCACAGGTGGAGGATCGACACACTGTACCACAGCGCTGGCCCCCAATACTTTAATTTCTAATCTTCCACGAAATCATGATATTTGTGATAATTTCCTTGAGCTGAACATGTGTGTGTGTGTGTGCGTGTGTTGTGTATACTCTGTCAGCATATTCCAAAATACCCTCTCTAAAATTTTGTTGTGAAATGAATAGAAGAAGCATTTAATTGCCTAAAACCTCCACTACTCAAATCTTACTTCAATATTTATTCTGTATTTTTATGGCAAATCCTTTGGTATGTTGTCATGAATTTAAGCAAAACAGCTATTCAGTGTGAAAATAGGAGTATTATATTTTCAAAAAGGATTCACCACCATATGTCATTTATAGAAAAGAGTAAGTTCTTCAGGGCATAGAAAGTATAAATCCCCTTCTGTTGTGGGAATAAACAAATTTTCACTATGACATAAGCTTCTCTGAAGCTTCAGGTCAAACTATTTAGATGGAAAAATATAAAAATAAAGCACCATAGTTTCATAATTACAAATTGAGAAATACAAATACAATCATTGCTTATATTTTGTTCTTCACTGCAGGGACTCAAAAAGTAACATATAAACAATATTTGCAATATTGATGTAGCTCCATGTTTATTCCATATGCGAACCATTTGCCTCTTGTAAAAATACTATTGCATGTAGTTTTTATAATGGAATGTATGCCAGGAATTTTTCTTTTCTCATCTGAGGCAAACTGATATTAATTTTCAAGTATACATATTTTCCAGCATAAAAAATATGCTGTACATATGACTGAATATACTTTTTTTTTTTTTTTGACAGGCAGAGTGGACAGTGAGAGAGAGAGAGATAGAGAGAAAGGTCTTCCTTTGCCGTTGGTTCACCCTCCAATGGCCGCCGCGGCCGGCGCGCTGCGGCCGGCGCACCGCGCTGATCCGATGGCAGGAGCCAGGAGCCAGGTGCTTTTCCTGGTCTCCCATGGGGTGCAGGGCCCAAGCACCTGGGCCATCCTCCACTGCACTCCCTGGCCATAGCGGAGAGCTGGCCTGGAAGAGGGGCAACCGGGACAGAATCCGGTGCCCCAACCGGGACTAGAACCCGGTGTGCCGGTGCCGCTAGGCGGAGGATTAGCCTAGTGAGCCGTGGCGCCGGCCTGAATATACTTATATTGAATAAACTCCCATTTACTAGAACCTAATGAACAAGAGAATATTTCACATCCAAGGAACATTAAACACTAAGAAAATGAGTGAAGATTATATGATTTAATATTAAAATATTTCACAAATGATAAAAAGATTTATTTTACACCCTCCAATTACACAACTAATCACAAATATAGTATGTGCGCATTGACATCTGACACATTCTGATTAGTGTTTCTCTTAAATTACTGTTTCATTAATTTAAAAATGTGGGCCTGCATCACACATACACACACACAGAATGGGATTTCAAAACATTGGGGGGGAAATATGTCCTACAAAAGAACTACCTTTATTTCAAAAACTTTAAGAACTAAAATAATCTTGTATTTTAATTCCAGTTTTCTCTGAAAACTGTGTGTCTGTTTCTAAAGAGTGAAAGGAGATATTCTTCCTACTGAGCTTTCATATTTATGCATAATGTATCTTTTAACCACATGGACTTACAATTTCTCAATGATTTAGCAGTTATTCCTGGATAAAATATTATGTAACAAACAATGTTCAAATAGCCATCTCCTAGATAAAATCACACTTGCTTGGCATTTTCACTCAATATTCTTTTTTCAACAAATAAATTCTGAGCAAGAAATATATATTTATTTCTTTCTGTTCTAGGGGATACAGGTACAAAGATCCATAACACAGGGCCTTAGTCTCCAACTTTTATAGAAATAAAGTACATTATTATAGCAATGCTAATAGTTACTGTAATAGCTAACTATAATTCATGAGGACTGGAAAGAGTGAAATGTCATGGAAGGAATCAAAAGGAGGTGAGGATTGAGTGAGAATTTTAAATAGAGTATGAAAAACCAGCAAGGCAGGTGGGTTGCATAATAAGAGTGTGGAAATGAGACATTCAAAGTTATCTACTAGTGATTCAAGGTAATCTGTTTAAAGAATTATCCATTCCATATGGAAAATGTATAAGGGCTGTATCCAAGAATGTCAGATTTTAGGTAGGGGCCAAACTGCATTATGCATTTATTTTGCTGCATCATAATAGCTATTGTAGATTGGATTGATACTAAACATTAAGTTATTTGAAAACTCAAGAGTCTCCTTAATCCAGTTTTCAACCCAGAATTGATAACAGAAAAGCACTTTTGAATTTAGGTCTGTTAAGTTTGTTTGATTAGCATTTCGTTTTGAATAAGATTTTAGAGGTGTATGATTCTTCTTTTTTGTAGTTTCAGGTTGAATTTCCAACAAATATTTCTGGTTTATCTCTGATTGAGCAAGAAAAGCAATAATAATAATTTTATTTTGGTAAGTGGGTTCAATGGACAGGAACAATACAGGATTTAAATATTTAAGATTTTAGCAAAGCAAACATATTTCTATATGCAAATCATTTATTTGCTGTACTCATAAAAAATTTCAAGATAAATAAAAATCATGGGCATTATGGCTCAAAAGTAAAATTCCTTTGCAGAGACAAGGCAATACTCGGAATGGAATTATTAAAGAAGAAATTAGGTAGAGAACACCTCCTATAGTCACAAGATTTTCTTCTGAGTACTGCTTTGAGAAATCCCTACAGAAATAGTTGAATGGGAAGAGCAATTGGGCTGGATAACACAAGTGAGAATAAGCAAAATGTCAATGTCAAAACAGAAAACAGGCCGGCGCCATGGCTCACTAGGCTAATCCTCCGCCTTGCGGTGCCGGCACACTGGGTTCTAGTCCCGGTCGGGACGCCGGATTCTGTCCCGGTTGCCCCTCTTCCAGGCCAGCTCTCCGCTATGGCCCGGGAGTGCAGTGGAGGATGGCCCAAGTGCTTGGGCCCTGCACCCCATGGGAGACCAGGAGAAGCACTTGGCTCCTGCCTTCGTATCAGTGCAGTGCGCCGGCCGCAGCACGCCGGCTGTGGCGGCCATTGGAGGGTGAACCAATGGCAGGAGGAAGACCTTTCTCTCTGTCTCTCTCTCTCACTGTCCACTCTGCCTGTCACACACACACACACACACACACAAACAAAACAAAACAAAAAACAGAAGAGGCACAGATTTTATAAAATGTTGAGGAAAAAGAACAAAACTGAAAGGAAGAAAAAGCTAATTCAAAGGTTCCAAAAAGAAGCCATTAATGGCCATCTTGCTGTATTAATTATCAATGATGCACTTCCCAAGGCATGACTGATAAGCCTATATTTTAGTAAAATGATTTCAGTATTCATAGATTAGTCTTCTATTACTCCTTAATAATTACAAGTGTGGCCTAAAATGTTATCTGTTAAATTAGATGTGACTTATAAAACAGTATAATAATAGAACAGAGTATCATAGACTATATTTCTCATTAATTTAAAACTTAATGAGACAGAAATGCATGCAATTTTCAGTACCTCTATATCTTTGCAGGTTATAATTTAAGACTTAAATGATCTATTTGATAAATGCATCAGTTGAGCATTCTTAAACTATAATGAATATCACAAGCAAAACCTGTTTTCATTAAAAGAATAGAAAGATTTTTTTTTCTTTTCTTTTTTAGATTATTTACTTATTTGAAAGGTAGAGTTACAGAGAGAGTAAGAGAGAGACATCTTCTATCTGTTAGTTCACTCCCAAAATGGATACAATGACTAGGACTTAGTCCAGCCAAAGCCAGGAGCAAGGAGCTTCTTCCAGGTCTCTCAAAAATGTGCAGGGACACAAGCCATCTTCTGCTTTCCCAGGTGCACTAGCACTGAGCTGGACCAAAAATGGAGCAGCCAGGACAAGAACTGGCTGCTCAAATGAATGCTGGCTTCCCAGTCAGTGGCTTAACCCCACCAAGCCACAGTGCCACCCCAGAGAGGCACTTAATTTTGAGTAGAATTTACCAACAGAACATTTTAACTTAATGAAGACATAGTCATGGGAAACTAACATGAATGTAATCCAGGTTGGCAAGTACTTACATTGAAATGGAATGTAGACTGGAGCACAAGTGACACATTTTTCCTACAAGAGTTTAAAATTCCTATGAAGATTATCACTGAAAGCTGTGACGTGAGATAGGCAATTTGATACTAAGATTTTGTTCTTTTTGTTATGGTTTATGTCAGTGCAACAGTAAGAAATGCCACATTTTCCTTCCACAACTATAAATATACTATTAGCCTGGTATATATTTTTACTTATTATTACTTATTATTATTACTTACTATTCATTATTTCCTTTAAATATATTATTTTGAGGAATATATTACTAATGTTTAATTTTAAATAGTTAAATTTGATCTAAAGTGTTATACAGAATGGGATTTCAAAACATTGGGCGAAAAACATGTACTACAAAAAAAATTACATTACAAGAAATTAGGGTACAAGAGAGAAATTACATTTAAAGTTCATTTATATTAAATTAGAAGTGAACATTGTTATCTTGATTTTCTTAATTTTTTAATTTGATCCATTGGTTGCTCAATATTAAATTACTTTCTGCATCTATTATTTCCAAATTTTTTCTAGTTATTGATTTCTAATTTCTTTTTTTATTTCGTTGTCATCAGAAATGTTACTGGCTATGACTTCCATTTTTTTTTCTCATTTGGTCAAGCTTTGTTCTTCTTTTTATAAGTTATTGTTTGGCTTATCCAAGAGGATTTTCATGTTTTGTTGAGAATGATATGTACTCCACAGTTATTGGTCGGACTAAGGTTTTCCTTAGACCTATTTGGACTAAGGTACAGTTTAACACTATTCTTTTGATTTTCATTTTCTTCCTTTCTGTCAACCGCTGAAAGTGAAAGTGAAGTGCTAAATTTCCTACTATTACTATATTGGAGTCCATTTATCTCTTTAGGTCAATTAATTAATGTTAGCTACATTTTTGGATTCTACAATATTGGGCACACATATATTTCAAATCATTATTTCCTGTTGCCGAATTCATCCCTTTCTCTCAATATATAATTACCATGTGTATCTCCTCTTAACTGATTTTGATCCAAAGCTTATTTTGTCTGGTATAAATATGTCTACAATTGCTTTCTTTTGGCTTCCATTTGCATGGAGTATTTTAGGTATTTAGGTCATTTGTTACTTTCATTCTAAACCTGTCCTTAGAGGTGAACTGAGTTGCTTTTAAGCAGCATGTGATTGAATCTTTTTTTTTTTTTTTTTTTTTTTGACAGGCAGAATGGACAGTGAGAGAGAGAAACAGAGAGAAAGGTCTTCCTTCCATCTGCATCTTTTACCTGGAAATATTTTTATTTGAAAGAGTTATAGACAAAGAAGGAGAGACAGAGGGAGTAAGTGCAAAGAGAGAAGGAGAGAATGAGAGAGAGGGAGAGAGAGAGAGCAAGCGAGAGAGAGCAAGAGAGAGAGAGAGAGAGGTTTACATCTACTGGTTCACTCCCCAGAAGTGAACCAGCCAGAGCTGTGCCATTCTGAAGCTAGGAGCTAGGAACTTCATCCAGTTCTCACACACAAACGGCAGGAGTCTAAGCACTTGGGCTATCTTCACTGCTTTTCCCAGGCAATCTGCAGGGAGCTGCTTTGGAAGTGGAGAAATCTGGGATGTGAACTGACAACCAAATGGGATGGAGGCATAGCAGGTGGTGGCTTTACTCTCTCAGCCATAAGACCAGCCTCCTAATCTATTTCCATTTGAGGTGATTATATTAAATAAGTTCCTTCCACTACCTCATTTTTGCTTCTAATCTTTTTTATTTTTTTAGTTCTTTCTTTGTTCTCCCTTTCTTACAGTCTTCCATGTCAACTCAGTAGTTTCTTCTAGCATTATGTTTTAATTCTTGGTTTATCATTTTGGTTTTCATTCCCACCAATAATGGGTTAGGGTCCCGTTTTACCCACATCCTCACCAGCATCTGTTGTTGGTAGATTTCTGAGTGTGAGCCATTCTAACTGGGGTGAGGTGAAACCTCATTGTGGTTTTGATTTGCATTTCCCTGATGGCTAGTGATCCTGAACATTTTTGTATGTCTGTTGCCTGTTTGGATTTCCTCTTTTGAAAAACGTTATTTTAGGTCCTTGACCAATCTCTTAAGTGGGTTGTTTTGTTGTTGTGGAGTTTCTTGACACATTTATAGATTCTGATTATTAATCCTTTATCATTTGCATCATTTGCAAATATTTTTCCCATTCTGTTGGTTGCCTCTTCACTTTCCTCACTGTTTGTTTTGCAGTACAGAAACTTCTCAATTTGATATAATCCCAATTGTTAATTTGGGCTTTGACTGCTTGTGCCTATGGGGTCTTTTCCAAGAAGTCTTTGCCTGTGCCTATATCTTGCAGGGTTTCTCTGATGTTCTCTAATGATTTGATGGTATTGGCCATAGATTTAGAACTTTAATCCATGTTGAGTGGATTTTTGTGTAAGGTGTAAGGTAGGGGTCTTGCTTCATGATTCTGCACGTGGAAATCCAGTTTTCCCAGCACCATTTATTGAATAGACTGTCCTTGCTCCAGGAATTGGTTTTAGATCCGTGATCAAATATAAGTTGGCTGTAGATGTTTGGATTGATTTCTGGTGTTTCTATTCTGTTCCATTGGTCTATCCATCTGTTTCTGTACCAGTACCATGCTGTTTTGATTACAACTGCCCTGTAGTATGTCCTGAAATCTGGTATTGTGAGGCCTCTGGCTTTGTTTTTGTTGTACAAGATTGCTTTAGCTATTCAAGGTCTCCTGTGCCTCCAGATGAATTTCAGCATCACTTTTTCGAGATCTGAGAAGAAGGTCTTCGGTATCTTGATTGGTATTGCATTGAATCTATAAATTGCTTTTGGGAGAATGGACATTTTGATGATATTGATTCTTCCAATCCATGAGCATGGCAGGTTTTTCCATTTTTTGGTATCCTCGTCTATTTCTTTCTTTAAGATTTTGCAATTCTCACGTAAAGTTCTTTAATGTCCTTGGTTAAGTTTATTCCAAGGTATTTGATTGTTTTGTAGCTATTGTGAATGGGATTGATGGTAGTTCTTTCTCAGCCGTGGCATTGTCTGTGTATACAAAGGCTGTTGATTTTTGTGCATTGATTTTATATCCTGTTACTTTGCCAAGCTCTTTTATGAGTTCCAATAGTCTCTTAGTGGAGTTCTTTGGATCCCCTAAATAAAGAATCATATCATCTGCAAAGAGGGATAGGTTGACTTCTTCCTTCCTAATTTGTATCCCTTTAATTTCTTTTTCTTACCTAATGGCTCTGGCTAAAACTTCCCATACTATCTTGAATAGCAATGATGAGAGTGGGCATCCCTGTCTGGTACCAGATCTCAGTGGAAATGCTTCCAACTTTTCCCCATTCAATAGGATATTGGCTGTGGGTTTTTCATAAATTGCTTTGATTGTATTGAGGAATGTTCCTTTGTTGGGCATTGCCTAAAACCTCCATTACAATATGGTGCCTGGTGGATGTTCGAGGGGAGTGTCTGCGGCTGCTGCGGTTAAGCTACATAAGATCAGACCATCAGCAGGGATAGGTCTGCTTTAGTTCCGGAAACACGGACAGTGCATGATCCCTATATTTCATATAAGATGCCCCTGTGTGTGGTTCACCCACGCATGCATGACCTTTTCGCTGATTGGCTCCCCTACTGCACATGTCTTTTGTAAGCCTTATAAGCCTGTACACTTCCTCAATAGAGTAGTTCCTGCTTTGACAGAACTCACGGGTGCTTGCTGCAGTGTGCTTGACCTGTCGACCTTACCACTCCTGTTCGCCTTGTTGGGGAGTACTTGTACTGTCCCCTACTGGTCAGGGGCCAGCCTCAGGCTTAAGAACCCGACATTCCTTCTATACCCAATTTGCTTAGAGTTTTCATCATGAAAGGGTGTTGTATTTTATCAAATGCTTTCTCTGCATCTATTGAGATAATCATATGGTTTTTCTTCTGCAGTTTGTTAATGTGGTATATCACATCGATTGATCTGTGAATGTTGAACTATCCCTGCAAACCAGTGATAAATCCAATTTGGTCTGAGTGGATGATCTTCATGATGTATTGTAAAACTCTATTAGCCAGAATTTTATTGAGGATTTTTGCATCTATGTTCAGCAGGGAAATTCGGCTGTAATTCTCTTTCTTTGCTGCATATTTTTCAGGTTTAGGAATTAAGGTGATGCTGGCTTCATAGAAAGAATTTGGAAGGATTCAATATGTTTTGGTTGTTCTGAGTAGTTTGGAAAGCATTGGAGTTAGTTCTTCTTTAAATGTCTGGTAGAATGCAGCAGTGAATCCATCTGGTCCTGGGCTTTTCTTTTTTTGAAGGGCCTTTATTACTGTTTCAATTTCTGTCTCAGTTATGGGTCTGTTTAGGTTTTCTACATCTTCCTGGTTCAATTTAGATAGGTTGCATGTGTTCAGGAATCTATCCATTTCTGATAGATTTCCCTATTTGCTGGCATACAATTCTTTGTAGTAATTTCTGATGACTCTTTTTCTTTCTGTGGTATCTGTTGTTACATTCCCTTTTTTATCTCTGATTTTATTGATTTAGATCTTCTCTCTCTCCTTTTTTTAAATAATGTGTCAATTTTGTTTATTTTTTCAAAAAAAAAAAGACACCTCATCATTTTGCTGATCTCTAGTAATGTATTTTGGATTCAATTTTGTTGATTTCTTCTCTAATTTTAATTATTTCTCTTCTGCTAGTTTTGGGTCTGGTTTTCTGCAGTTTTTCTAGATCCTTGAGATGCATTGATTGCTCATTTGTTTGGTGCCTTTCCAATTTCTTGATTTAGGCACCTATTGCTATGAAGTTTCCTCTTAACACTGCTTTTGCTGTAAGCCATAAGTTTGGTATGTTGTGTTGTTATCCTTATTTACTTCCAGAAAATTTTTGATTTCTCTTTTGATTTCTTCTATGACCCACTGTTCATTCAGGTGCATGTTGTTCAGTCTACATGTGTTTGCATATCTTCTAGGGATTCCTGAGTTGCTAATTTCCAGCTTCATTTCACTGTGGTCTGAGAAGATGCATATTATGATTTCAATTCTTTTGAATTTGCTGAGACTTGCTTTATGGCCTAGTATGTAGTCAGACTTTTACAGAGTTCCACGTACTGCTGAGAGGAATGTGTATTCTTCAAGTGTAGGTTGAAACGCTCTGTAGATATCTGTCAGATCCATTTGGACTATAATGTTGATTAAATCTGCTGTTTCCTTGTTGATCTTCTGTCTGATTGATCTGTCCATTGCTGAAAGTGGAGTATTGAAGTCCCCCAATATTATTGTATTGGAGTCTAAGTCTCCTTTTAAATGTTCCTTAAAATATCTTTGAAATAACCCAGTGCCCCGTAATTAGGTGAATATATGTTTATAATAGTTACATCTTCCTGTTGAATTGAACCCTTCATCATTATAAAGTGCCCCTCTTTGTCTCTTTTAACAGTTTTTGTGTTAAAGTTTATTTTGTCTGATATTAAGATAGGTATGTCAGGTTTTTTTTTTATTTCTGTTGGCATGGAATATCTTTTTCCAAACTTTCACTTTCAGTCTGCATGCACCTTTGTTGGAAAGATGTGTTTCTTGTAAGCAGAAAATAGATGGATTTTGGTTTTTTTTACTCCATTCAGCCAGTCTGTGTTCTTTTTTTAATTGGAGAGTTTAGACCATTTATATTCAATGTGAATATTGATAAGTAGTGACTTTGCCTTGCTATTCTTGCAAAGATATTTCTAATATATGCTTTGAATGTCCTGTGATCTTCTACTGAAATATTTTCTTCCTTTACCTTTTTTCCTATAGATGACCATGTTTCTGTGTTTCTGTGTGTAACACATCTTCAAGCATCTTTTACAGGGCTGGACGAGTGGTGACAAATTCTTCCAATTTCTGTCTGCTATGAAAGGTCTTTATTTCACCTTCATTCACAAGTGAGAGCTTTGAAGGATATAATATTCTGGGATGGCATTTTTTTTCTCTTAGTACTTGTGCTATATCTCGCCATTCCCTTCTAGCCTGTAGGGTTTCTGATGAGAAGTCTGCCGTGAGTCTAATTGGAGATCCTCTGAGAGTAATCTGACATTTCTTTCTCTCTTGCACATTTTAGAATCTTTTCTTTATGTTTCACTGTGGTGAGTTTGATTACAATGTGTCGTGGAGAGGATCTCTTTTGGTCATGTTTATTAGGGGTTCTATGTGCTTCCTGTACTTGAACGTTTCTTTCCTTCTCCAAACCTGGGAAGTTTTCTGCTAGTATCTCACTAAAAAGGCCTTCTAATCCTTTCTCTCCATGTCTTCAGGAGCTCCTAGAACCAGAATGTTGGGTTTTTTTCATAGTATCCTCTAGATTCCCAACAATATTTTTTAGATTTCTAATTTCCTCTTCTTTTCTTTGGTTTGACTGTATACTTCCCTGTGCTCTGTCTTCTAAGTGCGATATTCTTTCTCTAACTCACTGATTCTGTTTTTAAGGCTCTCAAATGTGTTTTTCATTTCTTCTGTTGAATTCTTCATTTCATTTTGGTTTCTCTTCAATATCTCAACTTCATGTTCTACTAAATTCCTCATTTCATTTTGAATCCTCCTTTGATTTTATTTTCATGAGAAAGATTTTCTGTCTTGTCCTGTATAAATTTCTGTAGTTCATGCATTTGGTTTTGAAAACTTCTAAATGTTCTTATCATAAATTTTTTGAAATCCGTATCTTGCATTTCTTCTATCTCATCATCTTTATAATCTTGTATTGGAGTGTCATATTCATTTGGTAGAGTCATGATGTCTTCCTTGTTCTTGTTATTCAGTTTCTGCGTTTGTTGTTTGGCATTGTGGAGATATTCTTTGGTTTGGTTTCTTTTCTTTTTTCTCACTATGGTGGCTTTTCTCATTATACTATGACTCTAGATTAAGTGGACTGTCTGCTTTTGATGAATCTCTAGAGGCTAGTGTTGGGTGTGGCCAGAGAGCTCTGTTCAGTTCTTCAGGGTTAAGGGTGTGCCATAGTGACGCACCCAGGTTTGGGATGGTAAATCTTCAATCTCTCTCTCTCTCTCTCTCTCTCTCTCTATTCAGAAGGGAAGTACTGAGCACTAGCTCCAGTGGGTATAATATTTATCTGCTCTGTCCCAAGGACCACACAAAGGATCTGCATAGTCCTCAGTGTAAGCTCAGATTTCCCTGCAATGTCTCTCACCAGGTAGCCAAGGTTGCCTGAATTTGTGTCGTCTCCCACTGAGACTACTCATGTGTCAGCCACACCATGAATTCTCTCACACACCCTCAGTTTTTTTTTATTTTTCATAGTCCCAGTTCATAAGCTCCACACATTCACTAGGTCTTAGTCTCCTGTTATTTCTCCTCACCAGAGTCAGGCTTTTCTGCTTGGCTGAGGGCATGCACAGCCCTGAGCTGGCACAGCTGTTATGTATGTACAAAATGGCACCTGTTCACTTGCCTTTGTAAGGTGAGTAGAGAGAGAATCATGTCCTTACTGGTCCCTTTTATTTTATTTTTTTCTCTCCTCTAATTAGGCTGGTGTATTTTCCCCCATGGGACTTCAAGCCTCATTCCTTCTAGGCTCTTCCTGTCACTTTTCCGCCAGTGTCTTGGGCTACTGTGGTTTTGCCTTACCTCCCTTTCCAGTGCTGGAGCAGAGACTCTCTCAGCAGCTGGAGTCCCGAGCTGTGGGTGACTGTGCCCTCCACGTAGTTCCACCATGTCCCAATAATTCCAGCAGTTTCCTCTGCAGTTTTTTCCCTAACTCCTCCCTGAGACTACAGTATCTCCACTTTTATTAAACTATCTTTTCCCAAACTATCAGTGAGCTCCCTTCCTATTCTGCCATCTTGGAGCCCTCCTGATAGGTTCTTCTTAACTTTTGACATCTCTTTCCTTCAGTTTGTGGAAATCTCTTTGGTATTTCTTATAGGAAAGACCTGATGGTGGTAATTTATATCAGTTTTATTTGTCAAGAAATGTCTTTTTTCTTATTATCTTAAGGATAATGCTAGTATAGCATTCTTGGCTGGCAGTTTTCTTTCACAATAAAAAGCTCTTATCACAATTTCTTCTGACCTGTACAGGTGCTTCTCGGTAGTCTGCAATCAGACACATTGGAATGGTCTCAAGTGTTGCATCATTCTTTCCTTTTGCAGCTTTGAGGATCTTCTCTTTGTTTTTAACACTTGAGAATTTAATTAAATACATCTTGTGTAAGAATTTTGTAAAATGAATCCTACTGTTGATCTTAGACCCTCCTGTAAAAACATACTTGTATCTTTCTCTAGGTATGGGTTTTTTTGGTTTATTGTCTCTTTAAATGTGCTTTCTACTTCTTCGGCATTATGAAATCCCTCCTGAGAGCCAATAAACTGAATATTTGCTCTTAAATGCTGTGTAAAGCAGAACTCATAATTACATCACAGTTAGCAAGCATCATTTTTTTTTTAATTTAAAAAAGCAAAATTTATTAGAGTCAAAGACTTCCAGCCAGAACAGCATGGAGGGAAGCTCTGAAGAGAGGAAAAAAACCAAAGTGGTCCGTGGTAGTGAAGTTTTAAAGCACAGTTTTGATTAACATTTAGTTATAAGGTGGGGACAAAACCCATCACAAGATCTGATTTACAATCATTTATCCTATCTGGCTTGCTCATGATAAAACAAAAATCCATTCAGAGGTTGAGATAAGTAACTTGTTTTCACAATAAACTGTGAGCTCAAGAGGATGGAATCACCAGTCCCTTGTTTTTCACATGGTAAATTTGGAAGCTTTCAAGGAGTGTGCTGGCAGGTCCTTTTGACCTTGCTAAAAGACAACCTTTGGGGGGGAAAGCAAGCATTCTACACCCCAAATTTCGACTGAAACCACCCTGACTGCCTATTAACCCATCTGACACCTGACATTACCTCTTCAAGAAGAATGCACCCTAATGTCTGTTGGGGGAACTGGGCTGGTGTGGAGAGCAAAATATTAAAATTTGGATGAATGAACAAAGAAGTTCTTGGTTACTTTACTGCATAAGTTCACAATCATAGGAAATGTTATACTTGTTTAAAATATCACTAAGGTAAAAATGATATTAATATAATTCGTAGGAGACATTTTCTTCAAATTCAGATTTTATCTATTATTAGAACAGTAATGGACTCTCTTGAGTTTATATAACTATATTTCAATGGCTATAAACTTTGAGTAGCAATTGCCCACCATATAATAACATTTTACCAAGATATCTAATGTACCTGAGGACAAAATAGCTGCCTTCCAGTGATTTCCAATTCATCCAATTTCCCAGCAACTCGCCGGCCCACACAGTGACAGATTACTCGTACATTCGTTCTACTTTCTGAACAGCTTAAGCCAATTTCTTCAATCATTTTCCTTCAGCAACTCTATCTCTCAAAGCACTTTAGCAAGGTTCCTGAAGGGATTCCTCTTTAGTTATATCATTATACACATACCCCTTCATTCAAAGTAATCAGTGGAGAGAGGGCCACATTTCCCTTTATTTTGGAACAAGGTTCCCTGTTTGCCTCCTTTTGTGATCTGATCAAAACATCATCCTAAAACTGATCACTGAATACAGTGTATAAAATATTTGGGGAACACATAACTTCCCTGTCAATTCAGTAAATGGTTATTACATGTTACAGAAATTTTCAGTAAAATACTATAGAATCTCTAAAATATCAAAATGGGATTTCTGAATGCTATGTGAAGATAATAAGAGTTTCCTTAAGTGAAGATCTGCTGAGCTAAATGCAGCTCTACTTTTAGAGTTTCCTCATTAGTTTCAAAAGCTGCTTAGGGATGAAGGAGTGCTAGAGGTCTGTGAAATAGGAGTGCCCCTAAGAGAACACCAAGTACTAGCTGTCTGTTTTGGTTCTGCCCATCTCAATCATACTATAACCTAGAGAGTCAACTCTTCATACTTCCAAGTTCAGATGCCCTAGGTCATTCCAGTCTCATCTGTAAATGTACAAAAGGTCTTTGTACATAGATTCATATTAAAATTTCATAAAATCACACAAGCTATTCTTTGTTTTTGTTTTGTTTCCTCAATGATAGCTCCTCAGAAAAAAATTATTCACTTGTTTGACAGAACCACAGAGGGAGAGAGGGAGGAGAGAGAGATTTCCCAGCCACTGGGTCACTTCCCAAATGTCCACAACAACCAAGTCTGAGCCAGCTGAAGCCAGGAGGCAGGAATTTCATCCTGGTCCCCTATGCATGGCAGGGCTCCAAGTACTTAAATCATTTTCTGCTGCCTTTCCAGGTACATTGACAAGAAGCTGGATCACAAATGGAGCAGCCAAGACTTGAACTGGCACTCCGAATATGGGATGCTGGCATTACAAGCAATGACTGAGGCTGTTGTGCCCCAGAGTCTTCTCCCCAGAAACATTTTTGTTTAGATTTCTAATTAATATATTAGGAGGATACAATCAGTTCAAATTGAAAACCTGTGCTGGGGCTGATGCTGTGGCGTAGCAGATACAGCCACCACCTTCAGTGCCAGCATCCCATATAGGCACCAGTTCAGCTCTCAGCTATGGCCTGGGAAAGCAGTGAAAGAAGGTTCAAGTCCTTGGGCCCCTGCACTGGCGTGGGAGACCCAGAAGAAGCGCCTGGCTCCTAGCTTTGGATCAGCTCAGCTCTGACCATTGTAGCCATTCGGGGAGTGAATCGGTGGATGAAAAATCTCTCTCTCTCTGTTACTCTGCCTTTCAAATAAATATTTAAAAAATAATAAAATACAATAAATAAATAAAAGAAAGAATGTGCAAGACAGATGGCCCATACTCCATCTTCTTCTTTGCTATAAGAAGCCTGATCTTGCTTCAAGTAACCACATGTATTTGGTTTGCCTTGATGCCAACCAGCTGAAGAAAAGGCTCTCACAAAATTTATTCTATCATAGAATTTATTTTCTTCTGGAAGATTGCATATTACTTTTAAAGATCCCATCATTATTTTCTCTCCATAGTCATATTTCTTTTTATTCATTGACTGGTTTGACCTTTTCTTTACTTATGTTTTTACTTTTCTTTTCATTCACTTACTTTTTAATATTTTTGTTTATTTTCTTTTTTTTCCTGGGCAGAGCCGCTACACACAGGCCAATCTAGATAGCAAGAAGGACAGAATTGCATCACTTGAAAAGAGGCTTGAGATAAACAGGGGTCACATGACCACAGAAGCCAAGAGAGCTGCAAAGATGGAAAAGAAGATGAAAATTTTGCTTGGGGGTTACTAGAGTCTTGTGCTATGGGGCTTATGAAACAGTTGAATGATTTATGGGACCACATTGAGCAGGCACACTTGGAGTGTTTTTTGCAACAAGATGGACACAACTGTAAACCATTATACTTAGTAAAATAAGCAAATGTAATGTATTGGAGTGAAAAGGACATTTTGAGATTCAATGTTTTGTTTTCAGCCTTTGACTCTTCCATTGAGAAACAGTGTTTTCTTCTTCATACTAATGTTGAGCTCTTTTACTTAGTGTAGAGTTAACTTTACCATCATTAAGTGAACTGAAAATAGATCTTTGTAAAAAATAAGTGTGGGATTGGGAGAGGGAGGAGGAAGAAGGGTTGGAGCAAGTACTGGAAGGAGGCTAGGCTGGGAAATAGCTCTTGATCCTAAATCTGTATATATTAAATACATGAAATTTGTATAACTTAAATAAAATTTAAAACAAGAAAAAATCTAAAAAATAAAAAATTGCCACTTATTTTATAACAACAAAAGGATTTGTACTAAAGTAAAAACAAGTGAAGATCAAATGAGAGATAAAAAAGTTATTAACTTCTAGAGAAAGAATATAAAAATTAACCTTGTCTACAGTCTTTGAATTCAACAATTATTTACAATCAATATATGAAAATGTCAATGGCACAGTGTCACAGAACTGGGATACAAATAAACACTAGGGAAATAATTTATGTTTGCTTTATGATAGTTTGAAAACTATGAGCATGTGTTTTGTTGTATATTAGTTGTAGGGATTGAAATTATTACCCCTTATAGTCCTGGTTGTATCATAGCTGAAGTATTTGAAACCTACTGAAAAACCCATACAAGAAAATGCAAATGGAATACATGTCTTATAAGTATGTTTCTAAAGGAAAAGGTCATCTGGTGGAAAGTTAAGTTTGAACCATTACAAAATTTAGGTCTGAATTAAGATTGAGCCATTATAAAATTTAGGTCTAAGAAAATGTTTTCCCAAAGACATTTTTTCCTTGTTGGATGGGATATTTTACTGTGATATATCAATTCTAATATCATCTCTCTTTTAAAGTGGAATTAAATGAATTCCTATAATATCTAACCTGTAAGTACAAATTATTTTACTTTGAAATTTCATAACTTAGAATTATAGATCTTTGTAAGCCTGTGTCTTTTGAGATCTATTTTAAAATCAGGGAGGAATTAGACATGGAATATTTGGATTCTGCTGTAAAACACCTTACCTACTTTTTTAAATTTTTCACAAAAAAGTCACACATAAATGATACATATCTATCATATATATATATACAGATATAAGTTGAATGAAGAAATACCTACTTTTAAGTTTGTGAGATAAAAGCTAATACTGCTAAATGTATTCTATTTGGACAGGCTATTAATGCATCAATAAACACATACAATACTAGATAAGATTACTATGTTGGCCAATATGACTTTGGGGTACAATATTGGAATTTTGAACGTCCCAGAGTGTTCAAGGAATAATTCTGCTGTAAAATTTGGTAGCATTTGCAGACATGATTACAATGACCAGAAGTTCACAACTTCTTTGGGCATGCATTTGGTAGGAAAAAAGGTCATCATGTCTGGATAAATATTGCAGTCACAAGATGTCATAGGGTAAAAGAAATAGATAAAATATTCATCAATTTTCTTGAGAACCTTGGGCATTTCAAGATTGTACTTTATTTAAATATTAGTTTTAGTTTTAGTTCTAAGCAATCATTTCTGCAGTAATAGATTTATCATCAGGATATTTTTGAATTAAATGAAAAAATTTAAAAAAAATTGAGACATAATACATTTCTTTTTTTTTTTTTTTTTTTTTTTTGAGGATATCCAGGGCTTTAGTTTGTAATGCAGAGGCCACATCGTGGCCCCAACCCCACTTCCCACCCTGCACTTCTTAAATGTTTATCACTCTAGGAGACCCAGCAATCCCCTTCATGATCTTTTGAAGATCATTGAACTGGAAAATTACACCCTTATTTCTCTTAAACAGATCAATAGCATTACTTACAGAATTCATTTTACATAGATAGCAAAAGTTATAGTAAAATTTTCACTAAACTAACTTTATATTTTCCTTGCTTCAGCTTCATTGCTAAACATCGTCACAATGCCTTCTGGTTCTCATTTTCTTGGTGCTCACAATGTCCTTATCTTTCTCTGGATCTTCTGCCTTCTCTTGATCCCTCCTGATACTTTCTGCTCAGATTTACGCTCCACAGAGTCTGCACCAGACTTGAGATTGGTCTTTCTGGATCTCAGACTCATTACCTCTGTATTTCCAGGTACTCCTTTCTGATTCTTCTACACTTTTCCCCTTCACTTTCACTTCTGTTGTGTTATGCATGGGGGACGCATTCTCTCTTCCAGATCTCAAGCAGTTTGGTAGTATTTGCAGACATGATTACAATGACCAGAAGTTCACAACTTCTTTGGGCATGCATTTGGTAGGAAAAAAGGTCATCATGTCTGGATAAATATTGCAGTCACAAGATGTCATAGGGTAAAAGAAACAGATAAAATATTCATCAAAAAAATTTGAGACATAATACATTTCAAAATTATTATATATACAGTTCTTGCTCTCTTTCTTATATTCTTCCAGGCTTGTCTTGAATTTTCTTATGTTCATTTGCCTTTTCTTCCTTGTCCTCTTCCTTTCTTTTCTTTTTATTGCCTTGCATTGAATTTCTCTACTTTTTCTTTTAAAAATGGTGATTTATTTTTCTTTGAGAGAGAGAGAGATGTTTTTTCTGCTGCTTCACTTCCCAAATGCCCACAACAGTTGAGGCTGGAGCAGGTCACAGCCTGGAGCCTGCAAGTCAATCTGGGATTTCCACATGTGTGGCAGGGACCCTCATACTTGAGGTATTATCTACTGCCTCCCAGGGTATTCCATGGAAGGATGGTGAAAAGAAGCTGAGAGGAACTTGAAACCAAGCACTCTGATATGGGATCCAAGCATCCCAAGAGGTATTGTCAATATTTGCCACTTTTTTATTTCTTATTTTCTCTGGCACATTCTGAATTTGAATGAATTTTCTCAAAGGTGATTATCTCAAATCAGAAAGCCATGTATAATTTGACGTTTGTATCTCTTATTTTTCAAAAATCAATAATTCATTGTGGTAACACAAAACTCTTCTTACTTCTCCCAATGTTCCAAGTTTCATCCTGTTTCAAGCATTTTGAACCTGCTCCCCAAAACTCATCTCTCCTTCCCTTTGCTAATTTCTTATTATAATTTAGATTTCTGTGTAAACAGCACTGCTTCGAAGAAATCTTTCCTGTTTCCTGTAAGTCTTCTCTATTTTCTGAGGCCATGGTTTTGTTCCCTATCAACTATATTTTATGATTAGAAATAATTTTATTTATGTGTATGTGCTTTTTTAAATCTAAGTTCAATAAAGCAGTTTCATTTCTGTCTTCTTAAAATCAATGCCTGATGCCAACTCAGTAACTGGAAGAGAGACATAATTTAGTAAATATTTGCTAATAACATAATAATTAATAGGTGCATTTTGATAAAGTCCCTTAAATGCAACCTACTCCAAGATTGTACCCATCTGAAACTTTCATTTTTAAAAATTATTTTTCAAAAATATATTTGAAAGTCAGAAGGAGAGAGAAAGAGAGAGAGAGAGAGAGAGAGTTTCCATCTTTTCCATTTGCTGGTTTACTCTTCAAATTCCCACAAGTCTGGAGATGAACTGAGGAAGAAGCCAAGAGTTGGGTACTGAATCCACATGGGTGACAGGGGCTCAACTATTTGAGCAATCACCCAATGCCTCTCAGGGCACATACTAGCAGGAAACTTGAATCATGAGAAAAGTCAGGACTCAAAACCAGGGATTGATAACATGCAGACATCTTCATCACTATACCAAATGCCTGTCTGAAAATTCAACTTGCAACTTCAGGTATTCCTGTTGTCATTATTTTTCTTGTAAGAAAGGACTTTTATAAATTATTCAACATATAATTGTATAAAGATGAAGATTCCAGTTTTTCCTTAGACAATTATATATATATAAATTATTTTAGATATCAAAATAAAGAAATTTTAAATTACATTGTGAATTTTTATGTTAATATAAGAATCTTTTCATGTGCATTTAAACACAAGGAGTAGTTAATTTGCTCTATTTGGGAAAATATCTATTGTATTTTAATATTTTCTGCAAATAATATTTTCTCCTTTTGCCCAGGCTCTGATCCATTTTATAATACTTTTATTTGTTTTGTTTTGTTTAGACTCATCTGAACTCAGACAGACGTTTTATCTTCTTATTCCAGAGGAATGGTTCTTTGTGTGGATGTCATCATATTGATTTGTTTTTTGTTTAGACATCCACTATCCGTATGCTTCTTAGTTTGTTGCCAATTTTCTTTTCTAAGCATTACCTTGATGTTATTAGATTTTTCTACTTATGCAGCATAAAATATGAATGGCAAATCAATGGAATTGTTTTAAATGCTTGAGAGACAGATGGATATCCAAATGTTAACTTTATTGTAAATAGATTTTTAGCCGTGATTTTTAACAATTTTAATCCATATATCTTTTAACATTGATGAAGAAAGATAAAAGCTACACCTGTAAATTTATGAAATTGTTTGAAAGTTGTATCCACCCACAATTATCTTCTATCTATCTTTCTGGTAGTAATTCACATACAATTTTCCTTGAGAAAACTAACCTGAGTTTAATAACCAGATGATTGGTTCTGACTTCCTTCTTCGTAATCCTGGTAACATACTTTTCAAATGGATCATCATGGTAATTAATAAACCAAATACTGCTTCATTTTGTTCAATCATTGTCTTCTGCCCTCACTATAAAAGTTTTCTTTATTGTAATCCACTTGGCATTACATTCTTATGTGATGTAAAATCATTTGTTGGTGAAAACTGATATGACTGCCTATGAACTAGTGAGTTTTATATATTCATATATGCTTAGGTTATATGACATAAATATATATATATATATATGTTATTATGAATTCTATTCCAAAATCTCCTAGGCTGCTTAACAGACTATGATTTATTCTGCATTCTGGTTGCATGATTATCAGGTAAGAGATTTAGACTTGCACAAAGTGACAGTGCATGTACATTATACTCTAATTTTTAAACTCTATTTATTAATTTTCAGGGGATGGTGTGAACTCAGCCCTTCAATGCCACAAGTAATACAGTCAAATTTTCAAATTTTGAAACTCACAGAAGTCAGCACATTGAATAAAATGGGTAATCCTCACTCTGAGAAAATCACTTTTATGAACATGGCATCTCCACTCTGGGTAAGTACTATTGTTTATTTTAAAATAGCATATAATATTTATACATATTTATGGAGATTTATGTGATAGTCATATAAATATATATAATTTGTATTAATCAAATATTTTCTATACACATGTTTATTTGTCTTTGTTATCGCTAAGTGATCCTGTTGAACTGAATTTGAAGTGTCTGCCAACAAGCGGTGAGCAAGCAGAGGCCAGGAACTTTTAAAATTCCTTTTTGTACCTTCTGCACATTATCAAGCACACAACAGAGGAGTATGAGTAAGTTAAGGAAGGAAGGAAGGAAGGAAGGGAGGAAGGAAGGAAGGAAAAGGAATGAAAAACAGAAGGAAGAAAGGAAGAATAGAAGGAAAGAAGAATAGATCTGACTCAATCCAATATCTGAACTTTTGTATGCCATGGACATTAAATACATATTTCAACATTCTATGTGAATATTATATTCATATACAACATATTAACCCTATGAAAATTCAGATATTGCATGTAAATATATATACATATGCATATACATATACATATATAGTGTGTGTTTGTGTGTGCATATTGGAACCTTACTATTGCTAGAAATGATGAGAATTTGAAATAAGATTTTTTAGTGCCCTTATAAAATATTTAGTTGATTATATATGACAAAGTTCTTTTAAATAACATTTAAATAATACCCTGAAATAAGCTCCAAGAACAACTTTACAGGTTTTTTTCTTTTCCTTAATGTTTTCACGAACATTTTCCTACATACTCACAATTTTAAAGGATATTTCACTTTCCATAACCTTTACCTATATTCAGTAATTGTTAACATTTTATTGTATTTCATTCATCCCATCTTTCTTTATATCTCTTTAGATAGATTGACACATTAGATAGAGTAGCAGGTGTCTGTATATTTCATCCAAAACATTTCACCATGAAATTATACTGAAACTACAGCCCTCTCCACATTTCCAAGAGTTACTTTGCACTGGAGGGAGACAGTTCTTTGATGATCTACAGAAACATCCAAAAGTCCAGTACTAATTCTTGACCAAAATACAGAGGGAATTTAAAATCGCTGTTTAAAGGATGTCACTGCAGTGGTGGCATCAAAGGCAGGGTAAAACAAGGTAGGTAGCTGGCACAATGTTCCAGATAAGTATTTTGAGGTAATTCTTCCTAAACCAAGATTCTTCACAAAAATCTGGGAGATCATATTCCAGAGTTGAAGAGTATCCTATACAAAAGCCAAAAAATATATATTGGATAAAACACCTAGAGTTTCTATGCGTTTGTTTTCTTTTGCTTTTATTCACTACTGGTTTTCTATAAACCTTTTGAGAGTGAGGTCTTGTGAGTTTTTTCAATCTCAATATCATGCTACCATTAATTATAAATTTTAAAACTAAGAAGTTTAATAATTACTGTGTAATATTATCTAATATCTGGTCCATATCCAACTTCTTCCAGTTATTTAAAATTGTTCTAAGAGATTTTTTAAAAAAGTGCCTAATCAATTTCATCCTGACGATTGGTTGGTAGGCCACTGTATTTTTTCTTCTCTTTATCTGTAATAATCTCATCACCATTTTACCTGGTATTGACTTTTTCAGACTTCAGATCAGTTATTATCCTGTAACACAGTCTACATGCTGAACCTGTTTGATCACTTCCTTTTGATGTCAAGTAACTTGCCACTATGTTGCCTGTCTTACTGGTATACTGGATGCTAGGTTCAGAGGTTTAAATGCTTTTAGACTAATGATATTTGCAGGAACACTTCCTAACCAATATATTCTTTACCACATCAAAGGGCACATGTCTGGCACTGCCATTAGTACAGATGCCATGTTACATTTGTGGTTCAAATGCTGTCAATTTACTGTTTCCTTTTGCAATTTGTAAGTAATCTTTAAGATGATGCTTTGACAGTGATGCTACATTTTAGTATGTTTGCTACAGTTTGTAGTCATTAGATCTATTAACCAATTATGTTGTCTGGATTAAATTGAAATGAAAATAACTGTTTTGATAGCACAGTATTTTTACTCAGGGAACTTTCTTTGGGCAACAGCTCTAACCTAACCACCTTTATGCTGAATGAGGAGCCATTGGAATACATGTGTTGACGTTATTGAAGACTCAAAGGATGATCTCTGGAAAGCAGAGCAAATCAAGTATCCTGGCAACAAGAACCAGGGACAGAAGTCCATTATGGCTAAGTCTTTATTTCTCACCTCTACTTCCAAATAAGCATACTGTCCGTTTTCTCTTGCTGCAAATGAGTTTGATTTTCCCCTTTAGAACAGGAAACACACTTAATCAAAGTAGGGGGAGGGACACTTTTTCTTTCTCAGTCTCACAACTAAAACCTTGAAGAATGATTAAGAGCTTGATATGGCTCAGAGATGTGCCCGGTCTCAGTCCTTTATGGGCAAGTGGTGCTGGAATGAGGACAGGCTGGCAATCATGGTTCTGTGACTGGTGTTAGAGATGGAGCACACAATCAACGTGAGTGAGGAACGCACCTGAAATGGGATCTTTGGGTGTTAGGAAGCACCATTTTACTTGACCATAGAGTTTGGATTGAGAAGAAAGTTTAATCAAGAACAAAACTGTTTCTTTTATTTTTAATACAACTTGGGCTCAATCACTCCTTTTATATCTTTGACTATTCAGAAAATTTTCCTTTTTCCTTGGGTAATAATCAACGGGAGATTAATTAACTACTGTATAGACTTCAGTGACTGCTTCAGTATATAAAAATATGGTTCACTAACTAAAAGGAAACTTGCTCTATTTTATTCCTAGCTATAAGGAATTATTTCAGTACTCACTTTTCCTAACTTTAGGTATGGTTTTATAGATTATAACAATCTATAGACAATTGTCTCATAAGCATATACGCTACTCCTTCAGTCACTAAATTATTTATAAGCAATGTAGCATGAATATAATGTTATTAAAAAATCTAGCAAGGGCCTGGCGCTGTGGCATAACAGGTAAAGCCACCACCTACAGTGCTGGCGTCCCATATGGGCACTGGTTTGAGTCCCGGCTGCTCCACTTCTGATCCAGCTTTCTGCTATGGCCTGGGAAAGCAGTAGAAGATGGCCCAAGTCCTTGGGCCCCTGCACCGGTAGGGAAGACCATAGGAAGCTCCTGGATTCTGACTTTGGATCGGCTCAGCTCTGGCCATTGCAGCTAATTGTGAGTGAACCAGCAGATGGAAGACCTCTCTCTCTCTCTCTGTCTCTCTCTGTCTCTCTCTCTCTGCCTCTCTCTCTCTGACTTTCAAATAAATACATAAATCTATAAAAAAAATCTAGCATATCTTCCTAAAAATTCCATACCATAGAAGTCTCTCTCTGTGTACTTAAGTAACTATTCATGGAATTTTTAAATTAATTTTCATAAAACATGTTAAATTTGATTCCAAATGACTTATGTGGAAGGATTTTGCATTAGCTTTGAAAATGAAACACAAGCATCATTAATAGTACAATACTACCTTTTATATCCATGTAAGTTATATATTTTAAGTACATTTCATTTCAAAGTTAAAATAGTTGCTTAAATATATGTATTTGTATCCACCCAATAATTTTTCTGTACATTGTAAAATATAGTAAAAATACCTTCATGTCCAAACGTCTGAAAATCCACATTACTTCTTTAATTACAAAAAGTCCTGGATAGATTTAATAAGCTCATTTTGAATTCACATTTGTATTAAAAAATACAGAGGAAAAAGTTTAGTATGGGTTTAATGAAAAAAAAATCATGTGAAAAAGAGCTGATCACCTTACTTAACATAAAACACATGCACAAATTATATTTGTTCCCTGTTCTTGTGTTTCCTTATTTTAAATGTCTAATTTGTACTGAAGGAATCACTAAGAGTCAAACATAACTTTTTTTATGGCTTATCATGACAAAGGGTTAAAGCACCAAGCAGAAAGAGCCTGACTATAGATAGAACATCTGGATAGAAAAATGAAAACATCAACTGAATTAAAATAAGACATTAAAACTCCACAGTTATAAAATAATACTTGGATATAGTAAGGACAGAACAATTTAGTTAATTTATTTATTTATAGTCCTTTGCAGTTATCCAACATCTTACTGAAATCTTCACATCCCTCCTAGAGTTTTGTTTCTCAAGTATAGTGTGATCATTCCATGCAGTAAATGATGAGCCATGGTTTCATTCATTTCAGGCAATCTTGGCTGAAGGCATCCTATAGGCTCAGTGCTTTCTGACAGCATGTTACAGTCCATTGGAACATATCTCCTGCTCATATTTTCTATCCAAAAATGTAATGGATTTTTCCATGTTTACTAAGTGCTCAGCAAGCACCATGGCCTAATTTTTCCAGTATGATGTACAACAGCACAACGAGCATCATTTTCTTTTCTCTTTACAATGCCATGGATAGATTTGTTCCCACTGTAGGTCTTAGCAACCTCAGCCTGTGAGTTTCTTCTTTGCTTATCAAAAACTTGCCTGGCAACAGGCTGTGATTGGATGGCTTTGAAACCCACCTGGCAACAGAGCATGCCTGGCAACAGGCTGTGATTGGATGGCTTTGGAAACTGCCTGGTAACAGGCTGTGATTGGATGGGGCATAGACCACCCCTTGACCAGATTTGGCTGGTCTTGGCTATATAAGATGTTGTACTAACTGAAATAAATGAGTCTGCGGGCTGCTTGCCTCAAGCCCGCTTTCACCCGACTCCCAGGGGTCTGTGTGGTGACTCCGCGCCTCTTGCCCCCACCATGCTCCTCCTCTCGGAAACGAATCCACTGCAACATTGTTGAGAAATCAACTGCAACATTAAGTGACTGATTAGAACAGAAAACTAGGCTGGAAAACTGTGGGAAAATATGGAATGAAAAAATATATTATATTAAAAGTAATACATTTTTTAACAAATCCTTCAATTGAGTCAATTCTATAAGAAGTAAAGACACAAGCAAATATGTATTTGCATATATACTCTTGATTTTTTAAAAAAGCATGCTACTCTTACAAATATTCTCAGTTAAGCAGTGGTATCTTTTACTAGATATCATAATTTTTAGTTGCTATGAAATTGATGTTTGAGTTTTTCATCTCATATTACCCTAACTCACTTAAAAACTATAGGGAACTTGCACTGGGATCTCACTCACAGAGATCTTTTTGCCAGAGTGTCTTGGCTTTCCATGCCTGAAATACTCTCATGGGCTTTTCAGCCAGATCCGAGTGCCTTTAGGGCTGATTCTGAGGCCAGAGTGCTATTTAGGACATCCGCCATTCTATGAGTCTGCTGAGTGTCTCACTTCCCATGTTGGATCACTCTCCCCTTTATTTATTCTATCGGTTGGTGTTAGCAGATACTAGACTTGTTTATGTGCTCCCTTTGACTCTTAGTCCTTTCATTATGATCAATTGTGAACTGAAATTGATCACTTGGAATAGTGAGATGGCATTGGCACATGCCACCTTGATGGGATTGAATTGGAATCCCCTGGTATGTTTCCAACTCTACCAATTGGGGCAAGTCAGCCTGAGCATGCCCCAAATTATACATCTCTTCCCTCTCTTATTCCCACTCTTATGTTTAACAGGGATCACATTTCAGTTAATTTTCAACACTTAAGAATAACTGTGTATTAATTACAGAATTAAACCAGTCATATTAAGTAGAACAGACAAAAAAAAAAAATACTATGAGGGATAATGTATTAAGTTGTCCATTAGCAGTCAGGGCTATGCTGATCAAGTCACCATTTCTCATAGTGTCCATTTCACTTCAGGAGGTTTCCTTTTTGGTGTTCAGTCAGTTGTCACCGATCAGGGAGAACATATGGTACTTGTCCCTTTGGGACTGGCTTACTTCACTCAGCATGATGTGTTCCAGATTCCTCCATTTTGTTGCAAATGACTGGATTTCGTTGTTTCTTACTGCGGTATAGTACTCTCTTCAAAGAGGGAGGTGCCTTTCTCTGAAGGGAGGAGAGAACCTCCACTTTGACTATGACCGTGTCTAAACAAGATAAGAGTCGGAGAACTCAAGGGGCTTCCATAGCCTTGGAAACTCATAACTGGTGCATGGGGAGATTACTGATGCCATAAACAGGAGTGTCAATTGGTAAAGTCAACAACAGGAGTCACTGTGCACTTACTCCTCATGTAGGATCTCTGTCCTTAACGTGCTGTACACTGAGGCTTAATGCTATAACAAGTACTCAAACAGTATATTTCACTTTGTGTTTCTATGGGGGTGCAAACGATTGAAATCTTTACTTAATGTACACTAAACTGATCTTCTGTAAAAAAAAAAAAAAGAAATTATCAATTCCCAACTTGACTCTCACTGGGATTAAACATGACAATAGGTCTGATCTGATTTCATCATCATTTAAAAAAAATCATCTATTATTTTTCACTTTATGTTTCTGTGTGGGAGCAAACTGTTGAAATACTTACTTAAGGTATACTAAGCTGATCTTCTGTATATTAAGATAATCGAAAATGAATCTTGATGTGAATGAAAGGGGAGAGGGAGTGGGAAAGGGGAGGGTTGTGGGTGGGAGGGACGGTATGGGGGGGGAAGCCATTGTAACACATGAGTCGTACTTTGGAAATTTATATTCATTAAATAAAAGATAAAAAAAAAACAAATAAATAAATAAATCTTTAAAAAATAAAAAAAATAAAAAAAAACTATAGGGAACTTGATACTTGTAGTTTCCTTTATAGAGTAATGGGTATTTTAACAGCAGGTGTGATAGAAGGAAAAATAAGATGATCATTCAAAGTTGTGCCTTTTTATTGTATTTATAGATTATATGTTACCCCTTACTTTTTCTTGATCTTTGGGGAAAATGTGTTTGATGAAATAGACCGTGTTAGGAGCAGGAATTTAGCCTAGTGTTAAAGACATCTGTGCTTCACAAGAGAGTGTCTATGTTTGATTCCTTGCTCTGAATCCTGAATCCAGATTCCTGCCAATGCAGACCCTGGGAAGCAGTGGTGATGGGTAAATAGTTTCGTTCATGGCACCCTTGAGAAAGATTTGGATTTGACTCCTGGCTCTCAATTTTGACCTTAGAGCTTGTTGGCTTTGGGAAAGTGAATTAACACATGGGAGCTCTGGAAGCTGGCATTCTCTGTCTCTGACTCTCTGTCTTTCAAATAAATAAATAAATAAATAAATATCAAATTTTCTTGTAAAAAACAAATCAGTTATATGAAGTTTGTATATTCTCTAAGGAAAACACAAAATACCAAATTTGTCTGTTTCCAATTTAATACAGAAAATGGAAAATCCCCCCCCCTTTTTTTTTTACTTTTTTAAAGATTTATTTATTCATTTGAAAGGTAGAGCTACTGTGTTCACTTCAGCAGCACATATACTAAAACTGGAAAATTTGAGTTACAGAGAGACAGAGAGGGACAGAAATATCTTCCATCCCCTGGCTCACCCCACAAATGGCTACAATGGCCAGAGCTGAGAGTATCTGAAATCAGGAGCCAGGAGTTTCTCCCAGGTCTCCCATGTGGTTGCAGGGGCTTAAATACATGGGCCATCCTCCACTGCCTTCCCAGTCACATTGGCAGGAGCTGGATCAGAAGTGAAGCAACCAGGACTCAAATGGGTGCCCATATGTGCCGCCAGAGCTGCAGGCAGTGGCTTTACCAGCTATAAAACAGCACTGGCCCCCAAATTCCTCTTTAATCTGTTCCTGTCATTTTGTAAGTATTACAGATGTATGAATAAGCAATTTTAAATAGATCAATATTAAGCAGAAGAGAAAAATCAATACGTATTATCTAAATTACATTTATTTGATATACATTGATTTCAGTAACAGGAAAATAGACTTTCCAGCCAAGAAATCTAAGCATCTCACCCACAACAAAAGGATCTATTGTATACCAACATTTGGATGGAACCTGCAATACTAGCAAATTAAACAAATCGCAAACATTCATGGTGTGGAGCATATGAAAAATGCTTCAGAATGGGACCTTAATAAATTGACAAAGGTTGTCTTTTCCCTCCCTCCTCTTTCTTCTCTGTATTCTGTCATTATTAGCCTTTTATTTGATTCCTCATCTCAACCAAATAATTCTTCTATTGTGTGCCCACCCAAAACTTCTTTTTACAGGCACTTCATGGGTCTTTAGATTTCCCTACTGAGCAATGAATCAGTTTCTCTCACATGTGTACTAAAGATTTTCATTGCCGTAAGCTAATTCCACATCAATATTTCTTGAAGAATTAAATCAGATACAACCTCTACATCAGCACAACACTTCAAGGTGGTAAGGAAGCGCTTATGCTGGATTTGTTCGCATTTAATAACTTTATTAATGATGTGGATGAGTGAACAAATATTATGAAAAGAAAATTCACAGGTATTAAATATGTAGATTCTGCAGAGACAAATAGCCTGGAAGTGGATGTCTGAAAAAATGACCTAGAGAGGTTAAAATGTTAATGACGGTCCCATATTCTTGTAATTTTCAAAAAACAGGTAATTTAACTGATAAAAGTAATTACTAAAGAAAAAACTCAGCAAGGACAATTGCACCAAAATGTGAAGGCAGGGAAAATTATATGTTGCATTCTCGAATAATACATTACAGCATTCAGTTATGTAGTGGAAACTTCTAAAGATTGTCTTTCAATTAATAAATAAAGCAATGAAGCTAAAAACCATGGTTCATTTGTTCTTTATAGACAGTTTAAATTATTAATGTGGAAAAATATATGTAAGCTCATAAATAATATGAGTAGCCTTTGCCCATGGACATATTCATGACATTCAAATGACTCGAGATCTTATAAAATCTGTATCTTTGTTAATTTTGATCAATATTTGATAATACAGATTCAGCTTGTAATAAATGATGAGCTGATACTGAAAAGGAGAATTTTTTCTTTAACTTCCATCTCAGTTGTATCCTCTATCCACAGCTTAAAGGTTGAAATTTATTCCCAGTCTACAAATTGCTTTGAAATATGGTCATATATAATTCATATGGATATTTTATTATTTCTAATTTTTGGAAAACTTTAACCTGTTATATCTCAGATACATAGCTTCATTCCTTTGATAATCCAATGTTACCAAATATTTCTATTTTTTAGTTTAATTGAAATTGTAAAGTTTGCTTCTCTCCCTCCTCCTCTCTCTCTCTCTCTCTTTCTCTCTCTATATATATACAAGACTATATCTATCTATCTATCTACCTACCTATACACATTTACACAGTTTCTGTCGAAGAACTTGAACTTCTATTTGTAGGACTAATTAGAACAAAAGTTCATTGGCTTGTTTTATTTGTCTTCCAGATTTAACTGGAACTCCTTAACTGAGAGGGTTCAATGTGCATGTTTCTTCTGTATGTTAAAAGACAATTAATGATAAATGTCCAATATTTTTTCATAAATGGATAACCATATGATACCCAACCAATTTGATAGGGATTAATTTTTAATTCTTTTGAATTCCAAGGAAAATAATTCAAAGAAAAAGAAACAAGTGATACCACATAGGCGTGAATGCATGCAGAATGAATTCTGAAATCTCAAAGATTGACTATCAAGTCAAGCATATGCTTTCTCAAAGCAATTAAACTGAGCTTTTAATGATATTATGGGCAAAATATGTAACAACTCAGCTAATTCTTACATAATTATTTTGAAATCCCCACAATTAAATATAATCACATGAAGTAATTACTTGTGGTAAATCATTAATAACTTTTAGACCTTGATTATGAGACACAGTAGAAGAGAGAAGAAAAAATTATTTATTGTGTATTAAAAACTTTGAAATAAAATAGATCTGTTTATTGATTTAAGAAATTTTTCCCCATTGGTATTTTGGTAGTAAAATGAAAGTCAAACCCCATATACTAAGCTCAATTACATTTCCCTCTCCTACTCCTTTTCAGCTCTCAGTAATTTCAAGGGAGTGAGAATCAACCTTTTCAGAGAGCAGAGATCCATGGAGCTTCATTGCTATTGTTTTGTGATAGAGAATAGGGTGATGGTGGTGGTAGTGATAATAGTGTTGATGATGAGATTTGTGAAATTAAAAGGTGAATGCCGTCCATGAAGGTACCTTATATTAGGGTGTCTGTATAAAACTTTATCCCTTCTGCTTTGGTTCCTTAACACAATTAGTATCATCTTTGGGTTGTTATTTCTTTGCCCCACATGTATCTCTGGAGCTCTTGGGAACACAATTCCTCTGGACTTTGTGCCATAGCACAGAACACTTCCTTTTCCATTTTAAAACAATTAATGGAATTTTTATGGCTATTGACAACACCACATCCTTCAAAGCTCACATGTTATATAGTTCTCAAGAAGACTGCCTTAAGTTTTTCATTAAATGTGCATTTTAAAGATTGTCTCCAGAGGGTTTATTTATAATGAAATATTGTTGTTAAACAATAAGTAATTTTACATTTTCACCCTGCAGAAATGACAAATATACTACAGCAAGCATAGTTAGGCTGTACAAGCTACAGAAAGACTGCTTATTATTAGTTTATCACATGTATTTCACGTCCATCTAAATATTAATTTCCATACTTCCACTCTGTGCATCCCTGGTAGAAGGCAATGGTTAGAGACTTTGTAGTCACATATCAAAGAAACATTAATCTGGACATGTCTTAAGGAACGTACAACATGATGGGATGATACAGGGTAATAGAAATTAATGTTAGTTTGTAAGACCCAAAATCCCTTGGATTAACACAGTTTTGATAGTACTCCATATAGCTCATTGGCTTAGGCTTTTCAAATAACAAATAAGCCTGGAGTGGAAATAGAAGACAGTACAAAAGACTTAAAAATGAGCCCCCAAACCCAGTACTATCAGTTGTATTCTCAGATAAATTTTTTCTCACTAACAAAAGTACATAGAAATTTTACATAAAATGATGCCAATGATTAGCCATAGAGATGATGGTGAAACTCAAAGTACCAATAGACTATAGGGAATATATATTTTGAGTAAGTCATCCATTAAGACCAGATTGCTTATCCACAGGCTGTTTCAGTAAAAATGAATTGACTACTTTAATTGAGCTATTGCATATTATAGAAAATTCCAAAATTTTCATATTGCTTTACTTCAGGAGACACAACTTTCATATAATTCATTCTCAATGGCAAATTCAAGAGTACCTCCATGAACAAATAATATATAACATATGGGACAAGGTAGAAACACTTAAGAAGGTTGCGGAAATGATCACTTGTATCTCTGTCTTATGTGTTATATTTTAACTTTAACCAACAAGAAATAAGAAACAAATTGGAGTACGCAATTGACACAGTGGTTAAGACACAACTTGGAATGTTCACTTCCATATTTGAGTGCCTGATATGAATCCTGGTCCCTCCACTTGGAATCCAATTTCATGCTAATGAGCACCCTGGGAGGCAGCAGGTGATGACTTATTTACTTGCGTCCCTATAACCCACCTGGGAGATCCAGATTGAGTCCCCTGCTTCTGGCTTTGGCTTAACCCAGCCCTGGATTTTGTGGACATATAGGGAGAGAATCATTAAGTGGAAGATCTCGTTCTCTCTCTCTCTTTCTCTGTCACTACCTTTCAAATAAATTGAAAACAAGTAAAGAAATTCCAAGCAACAAATACATTATAAGTGCAAGCTTATAATTTACCTTATTCCTCATAAAATCATAGAATACTGATTAATAGTAGAGACTATACTGGGACAGTCAAATCTGGTGCCCAGACTATATTGTTCACATGGCAACCAACGACTAGGGTAAAAATGCCAAAAAAAAGAAAAACATTGAATTAATACTGATAATCAATATAAATACATGAAATGATATCTTGAATTTTTAAAATGAGTAAAAATAAACATTTTCTCATATATAAAAATGATATACTTGGAAATATTTAGGTCCTATGTAGAAATATTTTATTGTATATCTTTTTGCATATAAGAACATATAAAAATCTGCATAGAGAGGAAGGGAACAAAAAGACTGCCAAATATAGACTAGATAAAGAGACAGATTGTAGAAAACATTTTAGATCTGTGTAAGGTCTATTACTATGTCTTATTTATATTCACATAAAATATATCTAATAAAAAAACAAAAGTCCAAGGCCCAGCATTATGACTCAGCAGATTAAACATATCATCTGAGCACCAGTTTGAGTCCTGGCTATTACATGTCTGATTCAGCTCCATGCTAATACTCCTGGGAAAGCAGAAGATGATAACCCAAGTACTTCCATCTCTGCCATTCATGCCAGAGACCTGGATGGAGTTCTGAGCTCTTGGTTTTAGCCTATCCCAGCCCTAGTCATCGTGGCCATTTGGGGAGTGAACCAGCGGATGCAAGACCTCTTTATCTTTTTTTTTTCCCTCTCTCTACTTTTCTCCTATAAGTCTGACTTTAAAGTAAAATAAATAAAGGTTTATATCAGTGCCTTTACAGAAATATGCTCTGTATGAGTAAGGCCTTTACATAAAGCTGATTGTTACATAAATAAGGTCTCCAAGTCCACATTCATCAAAGTTAGATTTTGAAAATCTGAGGTATAGACTGACATTTCTTCCCCAAAGATATTTTTATTTTTTAATTTTTCCTACACTCATAGCTTGAGTACATTTCCATGAGACTGAGTTTTATTAATGTATAACATTTCTAGCACTGGCTCATAAAATATCCTATTGATAAGCTAGTTTTTTTTTTCTATATTTGTCAGATGAAAATGGAGAACTCCAAGACCATATAGAAAGTTGGAGTTATCAGATAGGAGACAATTTCCTGAATTATCTCATGCATCTATTGAGGGTGATTGCCTTTATTTGAATATTACTAAAGAGAAATAAAGTTTTAACCTTTCAGCCATTTTAAACTTGAGGATATTTTATCAAAGGAGCTAGTCTTACCTGAACAATTAAAGGAGTCTAATAAATAGCATTGTATCCTATGCTCCTCTCAATTCCATAATGGATTGAAATAAAGTCATGGCAGTTAAGCAGTACAAGGTGCACACTTGCATTCTGAGTGGATACCAGGAACTCCCAGAGACAATTTGGTAAGTTACTGTTTTTACAGGTCCAAAGCTCTCTTCCAGATCTAAGCATTTCTACAAACTGGGGTTCTTAGTCTGCAGGAACTGAAGATGATTAATAAGATCTGCTGCTATGCCTAAATGCATGGACCTTTACTGCGACATTCAGTCACATTATATATTCTATAGTTGTGATAAATTATGTGCACCAGACCTCAATAAGCTAGTCTCTGGCATATATCCAGACAAACAAAATGAAACGATGATTCAAGGTCAAGTGCACTTTGACTGGAGTGTGGAGTTTCTGTAAGGTATAATGGAACCTTTGCTTCCTCAGAGGCTATGATTTGCAGAAGTATCCACTTTCTTGACACATGTTCTGGAGAAAGCGTTCATTGCTCTATTATGGACATATATGTTCATCTTCTATAAGCTTTAGGCAAATGAGCTGTATTTCAGTTGTCCAGGCAATTCTACTGCATGACCTTTCAGTACATTTGAACTTACTATTGGCATTTCAAAGAGAGGACACCTGTAGGCAGAGATTTCATGGCTATAATTAGACACAAATTCAACTAAAATTCCTTTGGAAACAACTTATACAATTTTGTTTGCCTTGGCTTCATTTTTAATAATTATTTGAGATGCTGTAAATATTAGGGTGCTGAGTTGAAATTTTTGAATATTCTTAAAGGTCATCCAGGCAAAAGTTTTTCAAAATGTTAATACAGACAATAGTTTGTGAACAAAAAAATGATGAAGTTCTTGCTGCTTTGTAAGATCTTAGAATCATCTTGCTTATTAACGGAGCAGATTAATTTCATTTTCTATTTCTTTATTTAACTTTTGATCAGCCAAATTAAAATGCCTTTATAATTTGTTTTTAAATATATTTTACTATTCTCACAAGCTGTTTCATTTTTCTTAGCTTAAGTAGAAGCCGGTTGACACTGAATGCAAAATATTTTACTATTCAAATTAGTCTAATATTTTCCCTTAGAATAGGAAGTGTAATGTTAACACATACACATACACACACAAAACGTTACTGACACATACACACAAACAAAAAACTTATACCAAACTTATACCACTAGCTAACCACTGTTTTTTACTGTGTGATAAAATATCTATGTGGAACTGTATACACATTTTCTTCAAATATTTATACATTGTTCAATCGATCAAAGACTCAGTTCAGAATAAAATGCACACACAATATAAACTTATTGAAATAGTCACAGAGAACATCAAAAATAGTAATTAAGGTTACCATACAATACCAAACTTGTTCAGAGTTCTACTTTTGTTCCTTTGAGTTTTATTTAAAATTGAATTTGGTTTAAATAAACATATGTCAGTAGGAGTGGAGGACAGAAAGAAATAATTAACTCAAAATATTTTACATTCACTACTCTAATATTTTTATGTTAACATGCAAATCTGTTTTGTCCATTATTATGATACTGCATTCAAATTATAACACAATTAGAGACCATTAACTCTGTCTTTAATAATCAGCAACTTTCACTGGCCTCACATATATATGAACTTTGATGTATTTTGTTTCCTGCCACTTTTTATTTGTCAACGTATCAATACAACTTTCTACAAACACTGTTTCAGTTTCAGCCAACTAGCTATTAGAGGACAATTATTTCTCCTAAAATAATTGTCTCTTTTTCATCTTACTGTTAAACAAAAACAAATAATAAATATAAAAGTCAGATATTTTGGTTATGTACAAAGAGAACTATTTATGTTTGCCAAATTACATTGAAGTACAAGGTGGTTCTTGATTATTTCTTCTTTATCACAGAAATGTTAGAGAACAGATCTTTGCTGAGGTCGTTTACTTGTGCTTTAAAGATCAAGGAAATGGGGCCAGAGCCATGGCTCACTTGGCTAACCCTCTGCCTGTGGTTCTAATCCTTGTTGGGGTGCCGGATTCTGTCCCAGTTGCTTCTCTTCCAATCCCGCTCTCTGCTGTGGCCCGGGAGTGCAGTGGAGGATGGCCCAAGTGCATGGGCCCTGCACCCGCATGGGAGACCAGGAGGAAGCACCTGGCTCCTGGCTTCGGATCAGCGCAGAGTGCCAGCTGTGGCGGCCATTTGGGAGGTGAACCAACGGAAAAGGAAGACCTTTCTCTGTCTCTCTCTCTCTCTAACTCTGCCTATCAAAAAAAAAAAAAAAAAATCAAGGAAATGGGATTGGCATAGTGGATAAAACTATCGGCTGTGACTCCAGCCTTCAATATAGGCCCCAGTTCCTGCCCTGGGTTCTTCACTTTTGATCCAGTCCCCTGCTAATGCATCTAGGAAAGCAGCAGGAGATGACCCAAGTGCTTGGGCCTGTGTGCCCATGTGGGACCCAAGAAGAAGCTCCTGGCTCCTTAATACTGGCCCAGCTCCAGCGTTTGTGGCCATTTGGTGAGTGAACCAGGGGATGAAAGATTCTCTTTCTCTCTCTCTCTCTCTCTCTCTCTCTTCTCTCTCTCCCTCCATTCCTTCCTTTCTCTCTGTAACTCTGCCATTCAAATAAATAGAAAATCTTAAAAAAAAAAAAACAAGAATATTCAATATTTCTAGAAGCACTACATACCAACGAAATTACTTTTTTGACTAATTACTTAAATTTAATTAAATTTTCTGGCAAATTAGTTTCCTTGTTGATGTAAAATTATGTGCTTAAGTTATGTAGTAATGTATTACATATGGTAGTATACTTCTAATGTCAATTAAGTTTAAATTTATTTTGATGTATTGTTTGTAGTTTGCCAGATTGTAATTATGGAAGACATGCTCAGACATTCAAATAAAATTCCAAGCAGGCTGGCACATATCTATATTTTAGATTACAAACTTTTTGACATTTAAGAATCTGTGTTCTTTTTTACAACCCCTGTATCTCTTTCACTCTGAACTATCAGAACACAAAGGCCATTTATTGCTGTATATGGAATGCAGTAACAGGAGTACAGCCATCTTTTCTTTGTCCCTTGCAAAGAATCATACCTCACCTCTTACTTTCATTTTTCCAATCTAATGTATGCCAGGTAGCCAGAAACACAAATACCAATTGACCATATTAACACCTGGCATGCTCCAAGAGGCTCCTAATTTTAATGATATGGCTGCTATCCCTGAAATTACAGAAAAACCTTGTTGAAGAGCTTTGTGGGCAGGCAGACGATTTTAAGAAAACCTGTATTCAGGTGTCCTACACATATAACCCTTTTATAGGTTTTCTGTTCCACTCTCAATTCTTCCTTTCAAAGAATCCTCCTCCCACAACGTTCTTTTTTAAATAAATCATATGCTTCGCAACATTCTTGAACTTTGATGCTGTGTGTCTAAGGGTTGAAATCTCCAGAATATATATTTAAAAAGGGCAATTCAAAACAATAATTTCCAGCTTTTAAAAAGTACATGATCTAATGACTGGATAGCATTTTTGGAAATGTTTTCTTAAAAGGTTTTTTTTTAATTTATTCTTTAAAAAGAAGTTGAAGAAATATATAATTGTAGGCCAGTACTGTAGCATAATGGGTTAAAGCTCCAGCCTGCAGCATTGGAATCCCATATAGGTGCCTTTTTATGTCCCAGCTGCTCCACTTCTGATCCAGCTCCCTGCTAATGCTGGGAAAGAAGAGGAGGATGGCCCAAATACTGGGACCCTAAACCCATGTGGGAGACCCGGAAGAAGCTTCTGGCTCCTGGATTCAGATAAACTCAGCTTCAGCCATTGTGGCCATTTGGGGAGTGAACCAGCAGATGGAGGACCTTTCTCTCTCTCTCTCTTTCTCTCTCTCTCTCTCTCTCTCTCTACTTCTTTCCGTAATTCTTTCAAATAAATAAAATAAATCTTAGAAAAAAAGAGAAATACCTAATTGAATTGTCAGCCAAGGGACACCTGATTATAAATCAGTTTTTAAGGTAAATCACTCTGTGATTGCAATTTTTTATTGTAATTATCTGAATAATTTCAAGGGCTTGGGTAACATTGCTATAAGGCAACCCTTTCATTCCCATCTACTTGTTTTCTGAGAAGAAGATTTCTCTGTGCTTAGATTAGTAAAAATGGGACTGTAGGAACAAAAATGATGCATACCTTGCCACCTTTCATCAATAAGCAAGGCTCATGTATACAAATATGAATTTACTAGGAATTAGCAGGTGATTTAAAAAAATAGTATTCATTGATTTCAAAATTTGTCACTTCTTTATGTTTTGGTAAACAAATAATTAAAATAGCTCAGTACATAAAAGCATAAAACTATACAGAATTCTAATTAAATTTTGGGTTGTATGATAAATAAATGACTTTCAAGTACTAAACCAATAATTTTGTTAGTAAGAGTTATATAAGGAAAATGGAAATACTTCCACATCAAGGATACAAAATATATATGGTGAATATAAATTAGCCATGACTTCTAGATTCCTTTGCAAATTTATTCATTTTTTTTTTTTTTTGAAAGGCAGAGCTACATAGGGAAGGAGAGGTAGAAGAGAGAGATAGAGATCTTCCATCCTGAGTCACTCTCCAAAAATGACCTCAATGGCCAGGGCTGGGCCAGGCTGTAGCAAGGAGTCAGGAACTCCATCCAAGTCTCCCATATAGGTGGCAGGGTCCCAGGCTTAGGCCATCTTCTGCTGCTTTCCCAGACACATCAGCAGGGAGCTGTATTGGAAGCAGAGCAACCAGGACTTGAACTAGGTTTATGTGGGATGTCAGCATCACAGGCAGTGGCTCACCCCACCCCACTGCACCACAACACTGACCCCATGGAAATATTTAAAAGTTTTATAACTTTAATACTTCAAAATTTCATTTTAAATATAGTGCAAATTATACTTATTGCAACTACTTAAACTCTTGAGGAAAACATTAGCAAAAAAGAAATATGTATGTAAATTGACCTAAGAGAAAAAAATGCATACTATTTTCCTTTCTAATGAGATTTGGAAAGACTTCCTCATTCCCGAAATTAGACACATCATCCTCTTCTTCCTTGGACTACTTCCTTGAGAAAACTTTTTGGTGAACATGTCATCTTTTTGAAAGCTTAGTGAGCACAGCTCAGCAAGAAAACGTGAAGTTTCTTACACAGTATTTTCAATCTCATTAGTGGGTTGTCTGTAATGTACATCACAATTTTGTTAAGTCCTTAATTAAGAATAAAGCTGATTTCTTTCTTTTTTATGTATATTGAGAGGCTTTCTGTGTTGGTAGGGAAGTTTATTTTAAATTTTATTCTAATGCTTACAAAATGTGAAGAGCTCTTTGGATAGGCATAAAATGGAACACAGTGGATTCAGAAGGAAGACACATCTGATTTTATTATGGCTACCTAAAGTGGTTTTTTTTTTTTTATTTTACACTTACTTTTTTTTTCAAATTTCTTGATTATTTGCTTTTTTTAAAAGATTTATTTGTTTGAAAATCAGAGTTACACAGAGAGAGAAGGAGAGGAAGAGAGAGAAAGAGAGAGAGAGAGAGAGAGGTCTTCCATCTGCAGGTTCACTCCCCAATTGTCCACAATAGTCAGAGCTGATCCGAAGCCAGGAGCCAAGAGCTTCTTCTGGGTCTCCCACGTAGGCGCAGGGGCCCAAGGACTGGGGCCATCTTCTACTGCTTTCCCAGCCATAGCGGAGAGCTGGATTGCAAGTGGAGCAGCTAGGATTCAAACTGGTGTCCATATGGGATGCTGGCACTGCAGGCGTTGGCTTTACCTGCTGTGCCACAGCTCTGGCCCACAGTTAACACTCTTAAAATTGAAGTTTGGAAAGGCACTGTAATCTCCCTAATACCAGTCTCTGAATATAAACACTGAATTATAACACCTCCCATCAGAGGAAAGACAAAGAGAAATTTACACTGCTAAATCCCTGATGTGTAGACCAACTTTCTTTTCCCAAAATGTAGATATGCTACTTGAGATGCCAATTAATGTGTTTGATAGATGGGCAGTGTAGATGGCTTTTCATCCAGTGAAGGGAATAATGTATTATATACTTAGATCATTTTCCAAGAAAGATACTCTAATAATGCATGTCTTTAGAGAAAACATTTGGAATTTCTTTGGTCCCTTTGTTAATGGATACTCAGATAAAAATATCTTTTTTTTTTTCCAACAGTCTTGTCTTTTCTTTTAAGCAAGAAACATAATACAAGTATCAGAAAGCACTAGCAGGCATCAGTTAATCAATGATACAGCTTCTTAGTTCCAAAAGCACTTGCAAAGAAAACCACTGGTAAGGAGAGAAGGGATAAGGAGAGGGGAGCAATCTGTAGTAACTGGAATCCCATGAGTGTGTACACCAAGTCTCATGAGGTTATTTTTCAAATTTATCCTTTACTTGGTCACTTTTTCCTCAAATACTACAGTTTTTCTTTGACTTTTTTCCTCAAAGTATAAAAAGTATGAAATATAAACAAGCTATTGCACTGTACATTTAGAAGCGTGCAATTCAAGCATTATAGAGCTATCTACATACCGATAAATCCCATCAAATCTTGGATAATTCAGTAATATACAAATTGTCAGGGCACAGAAAGAACTAAAACCCACTTCTTTTGTTACACATAAGATTCAAATATTCAATCTAAAGAAAAACACTTAATCATTTTGGTTCTCTACTACATGTGCATGTTGATATACTTATTAAAATACTCCTGTATAATCATGTTTGGTCTTAACTATTTCAAGTCAGCTTGTTTAAGACTTCAAAATGAGTCATCCAGACAAAACAGGTAATCAGAAAGATTATCTCTTCTCCACCTCCCTAACCCCAAGAACTATGAAGTCAATTTTACGACATGACTCCAAACACTGGATTGTGACGACAAATGCTAGGTCCGATTTCTTCATAATCCTTTTTGGTATGGAATACTTGGTAGAACTCAGGTGTGGATCCTCCAAACCAAACTGCATATCGTTGCATGTGGTGTGTACATCCATAGGTTTTGGCTTCAATCTACCGCCACTCAATTCTTCACTCAACTTCAGCCTGGCATATACAGTTCTTTTCAAATATCTTTGCAAACGATGTCCAAAGTCCCTGAACATGGTTGAACCTCCAGAGAGGACAATATTCTTGTAGAGAGGACGTCTAACATCAATAGGACAATTCTGAATTACTTCATGTACAACTTCTGAGATAGGCGGCGTACAGTCTGGATTAGCAAACTCTGGATGAAAAAAGATTTCAGGTCCCAGGAATCTCTCATAACCAATATCAATGGAAAAGTCTTTCTTAGAGATAGCATTGATTCCAGTATACTGCTTAATCATCCACTTTGACCCATCTGTGTCATACTTGTTCAATTCCTTTACTAAATCTGGGCAGACATAACTATAGCACTCCTTTACTGCCTTAGCAGTTTCCAGGGATTGTTCTGGAGGGATTCCTACTTCTCGGTCTCTCAGCAGTTGCTGAATAAAGTATGTTATATCTCATCATGTGTTTAATACAGCTGCCAATCACATACCCTTCGGCCACAGGAATGACATGAGTGACACCATCTCCACTGTCTATTACCGTACCAATCAATGTCCGTTCTCCTACTTGTCTTGAGGTCTAGGATGCCGCTAAGGCAAGACCAACCTGTACAGCAATGTACAAGCCTGGAACACTGAAAGACTCAAACATTATTTCAGCAGTATATTCCCTGTTTTCTGGAGTATTCAGTGGAGGTTCAGTCAAAAGAAAATAATGGTCTTCAGGTTCTGCCCTTAAACATTTAAAGATCACTTGTTCCATAAACCTTTCCATCAAATCCCAGTCTTCCACTATACCATGGCAATTGGCCACTCTGTTGCATGTGTAGGTTTTTCTATTGCTTCATCACCAACGAAGAAATCTAGGTCATCAACACCTTTCATCACCCTCCTTTGAGCTTGATCACCCACTTCTGCTGATTCCTTAATAACAACAGAGGGAGGGATGATAACTGTGGTTCTGTATCTCCAGCATATCCTAGTTTTGTACACCCCGTGCCACAGTCCACCACACAGGCCAGCAGCCGTCCCACTATCTTCCTCCTCGCCTGCTGCTTCCGCTGCTGCCGCCGTCAGCTCCGTGCTGGTTGGGGCCCGGGATTGGCGGCAGGAGATGGGAACTATCTGACCATCCACAGCCAGGCCGCCCTCTCTGTCCGCGGGGGAAGCTGGCAAGCCCAAGTAGTAGCAAGAAAGCAGCAGGCTCTGTCAGAGGCTACCACTTCCGCAACCCAGGCAGCCTGGCAGTCCCGGCCCTGCCCCGCCGCGGCCTCCTCCCCCTCTCTTCCCTCCTCCTCACTCCTGCCCCCACCCTACAACTTCTCCCCCTCACGCTGCCTTAGATAAAAATATCTTTTTAAAAAATGAAATACACACTAGAAAGAGAATATGAGGAACAACGGATTGAGTCAATAACAATCGCCCCAGCACTAGGCGCTGACAGGTGAGGTTGACTATAGAGTGATGAGTGATATTTTTTCCTTCCAGAAAAGTGGGGGGTGGCTCAAGTACTTGTGTCCCTGCCATCCATGTGGAAGACCCAGACTGAGTTCCTGGCTCCTGGCTTTGGCATGGCCCAAATCTGGTTATAGTGGGCATTTAGGGAGTGACCAGTATATGAAAGATGTCACTCTGGCTGTCTCTGTCTTTTTCTGTCTCTGTGTGTCTGCCTTCCAGAAAGAGAGAGAGAGAGAGAGAGAGAGAGAGAGAGAGAGAAAACACGGAAGGAAGGAAGGAAGGAAGGAAGGAAGGAAGGAAGGAAGGAAGGATGAAGAGACTACTGACAGAATGGAGAAAATATTTGCAAACTTGTCAACAATTTATGTGACAAATATTACTATCCAGAGCATATAAAAAACTAAAAGCCAACAAAGTAATAAAAAAAATCCAGTTAAGAAATACACCAAAGACTGTCTTGTACGTGATAGTCTAATTTTGGTTTAGTGGTGGATAATAAAAAATAAACTTACAGACAACTAGGATAACATTGTTTTCAAACTAGCTTTAGGGTATTTGTAGGCATAAAGAGTAAAATAAGCAGAAGACAGAATTGAGAAAATGAGGAGACTGTTCACAGAAAATTGTGGGTCTTCTCTAGCACCCAAAGGCAGATCTCCGTAAAGTTTGGCTGTGGAAGTTAGCCCAGAGCTCTAAAAGGGCAAGTCTTGCCTTTCAGAGTTCTTGAAACAAAGAACTTTGAGGGCTGCAACAGTAAATGACCACTCGTCTTGAATTCCTAATCTATTTGCATAGATGGCTCATCAAGCCTGTGTGGTAGCAACATCAGGAAAGGCAGAAATAGATCAGGAATGAGAGACTTCTTGGCCAGAGCTGTGGCTCACTTGGCTAATCCTCTGCCTGTGGCTCCGGCACCCCCGGGGTTCTAGTCCCGGTTGGGGTGGTGGATTCTGACCCGGTTGCTCCTCTTCCAGTCCAGCTCTCTGCTGTGGCCCAGGAGGGCAGTAGAGGATGGCCCAAGTGCACCCGCATGGGAGACTGGGAGGAAGCACCTGGCCCCTGGCTTCGGATAGGCGCAGTGCTGGCCATAGCTGCCATTAGGGGAGTGACCCAACGGAAGGAAGACCTTTCTCTCTGTCTCTCTCTCACTTTCTATAACTCTCTCTCTCTCACTGTCCAAGTCTGCCTGGCAAAAAAAAAAAAAAAAAAAAAAAAGGAAAGAAAAACATATGAAAGACTTCTCATCTACTTGCCTTAGTTTCATACCTTCTACAGTTTGAAAAATATTGAAGGAAGGGGAGGCAATTTTAAAATAAAAGAGATGTAGTATCTGCTGAAAGCTGGTCACCATTATGCTAAGTGAGGTAAACAGCATTTTCTCTTATTTGTGGAAGTTCATATAATAGAGTATAAAAACTCTGTGGCTGTCATATCATTTGGCATTTAGTTATAAATATTGATTTACTGAATCATACCATGCAAATAATAATATACTCCTTTCCCCATGTTATGTTCATTATCATGAATCCTTCACTCTGTGATATTAAAATCTGTTTTCCAAAAAATATAGTGTGTGTATATATATATAATGTCTACATTTGAAATGAATGTGGCAAATTTTTAAAAATGAAAAATAAAATTAAGAAATCTAATATGGCTATAATAGTATATTTATTGTGCTTAACTGCATGTCTTCAGCTTATTAGGTATTTATTCATTTAACAAATGTTTCTGAAAGCCCATGGGTTGCTTGACTCTAATAGGCCTGATTTCATAAATAAAAATTACAGTCTTTGACTTCAAGGAGCATACATGCTTGTGAGCAACCACTCTTACAGAGTTTGTAAACTACAGTAAGGGTATAACAATCACAAGAAGTAAAACTATGGTGTTGTTTATGCAAGAATTATAAAGGGTGATGTATCTTATTGTGTGTAATCCTCTATCTTCCTGATTTAATCCCTTTGAATGGTTTCTAGCATCTACTGAAGAAAAGTTATCCATACTGTCGTTAATTGATGTATTATGTATGCAGCAAGCATTTCAAACCCTTTTATGCCTCAACACATGTTCCTAATATTTTAAATAATGTTAATAAATGTTACAATATATGTAGAATCTTGTTATCTACTGGACAAAAAATAAACATGAAAATTTGTGAATAGAAAATAAGGAAACAAACACATTCTGACATAAAGTTGTATGAACATATTACAAATTTATTAAATACATATATATAAATTACCTTTCTATGTGATACATACATAATGTATTGAATTAAGTGCACATTGATAGCTAAGCAAGTTGTTGGGGAAGGCAGCTCTTGGTGTGGCTACTTAGATTGGAGTGGAACTGAGAAAACCTCTCTGAAAAAGTCTTTTGTAAGCTGAGTTGTGACTCAAACTTCAAGCTTCCAAAAGAGAAATGGAAAACATTGTTCTAAGCAACCAACAAAACATTCCCTGGCAGACAGGGCAGCTTGAAATATATGAGACTACATGAACAAGTTTTCCTAAGGATGGCAGTGCCCTAAAATATGAACTTAGAATTTTGTGTTTTGAATGTATATTTATTCCCCTGGAATGGAAACTTTATGCAAGCAGATAGTTTATCTTCCTATCTTTTCCATTCCCTGTTTTCTTCAGTTAGGACATAGTACATAGTAGAAAGATGTGTATCATAAAAGAGTAATTATTTGTTGATTGAATAACTTACTAGATTCAATTTGAGACAATTAGATTTGTCTACTCATTGACTCAAAAACTTTAGGATTGAATTATGGTTTGGGGTAGTTTTAGATAGTTTTGGATAGTTTTAGTATATTTATTGCTCAAAATACAAAATCCCATTCACTAAACTCTTCCTGAGTAAATGAAAATGATCATAAATTTAATGATAAGAATCAGCAATTTTCTATAGTTATAGAGAAATAATATATACTAGAATCATAAAAATAATGTGGATTTTTGGGGAAATAGTAGTTTAATAACCAAATAGTAATAAAACATAATCTCATTACCAATTTGTTTCTTCTAAGAAATAAATAAGGAGATGTCTTTAACATCTAAGAAAAATTTATTTTCTCATGTGATTACCTATGAGTACTTCAGACATATTTTGGAAAATGAATTAAAATAGAAGTCTATATTGGTGCAAAAATATTTGAAATCATATAATTGGGTAGGGGTATTAAAAATTCCATGGGAAATATATACTATGAAAAACTATGCTTGAATTTCATAATTTTCTTACCAAAGTGAAATTATTTTTAATTAATTTTTCATGAATCCATTGAAGTACTGTCATACTCATTATTGGATAAATGCTACATTAGTGAATATTTAACATAGGTCTTCTCAAATAATATTATAAATATGAAGATCATGAAATATTTATAAGTTTTATATACATAATTTCATATAGGAATAAATTCCAATTTACTACAATTAGTAAGTCATTATCAGAAAGACATGTGAAAGTGGTTTACTTGGATTATGTAGATTACCCTTTTGGGAAGTAAACACTTTATTTTAATGTGACCACATAAAATAACTTTAGAAAATGAAACATTAAAATTATGTCAGACACATAAATGCCATTTTGAATATTTAAAATTACATAGATTAGATATTAACATACTCCAAAAATACTTCCAAATTTAATTGCATTTACACTAGCACTGGAATTAAATTCTTAAGAGTATTTTCATTCAATGTTATAATGGGTGCTTCTTACTTCTATTATATTTTAATTGCAATCTTAAACCAGCCAAAGTAAACCTGTAAGGGCATATATTGAAAGTACTTTGGTTTATTTCACCTAATCAACCACTTTCTAAGCACAAATCCTGTGTTAATTTTAGTTTCAACAGTAATGAGACCATTATATAACTGATAATATGTTTTCTTATTTCATTTTATGTTTATAATGTCTCCTGAAATCTGTAGTAAATGCCAAATGTTATATTTATCAAGATATATAGGTCACATGCATGAAAGAATCCATGGAAACTAGTAGTGTCTGCTGACATTAAACAGACATAATCCAGTACATTTCCAGAAGCTACCCAGACACTCAAATGTTCATGTTGGATGAACTATCTGTCTTCCTGAATACCTGCATTAGGTAGCAGACAGTGATGTAAGTAATTTGCCAAATGGATATTTATGGAATCTTTCAAGTTATGTCAAATCCCCTTTTATAAATATTGAACATTACAATTTACTTAACAACCTCAGTCTGCATGTATATAAGATTTATATTTATATGATTTTATTTTCATGGGATGAGTGAGTAAATAAATGATATACCTCAAAAGAATATGATAAATGTGATAAAATGTCAAACCTGAAAAAAGAATTAATAGCTATTTTTTCTACACTTTGAAAGCATAAACTTTTTAAAAATGTTATTGCTCCTACATACAGGAAAATGATGAACAGAACTTTATTTCAAACATTGAAGCTCACTTGTACTAAATCAAAAATAAAAGCATGCCTCATTCATTAAGTTTATTTCCAAACTGCTTTCAGATACTGCTGTATTTTCCAGATTTCATTCATATTTTACATTAGAATCCTTATAAAGCTTAATTTAATAAAGATTCTGAAGTAAATTTGAAATCTTTTTGCTGTTATTTATAATTATTTTTCATTAATTTAAAAATAATTGCATTTTTATATAAACTGGTAACCCATTACTTTAAAATATTTAACCCAGAGATTCTGAAGGCAATACTTTGAAACAGTCAAGGACAATGTGCTTCAAATTAGTAAATTTTAAGTAAAAGAGATAGTGAAAGATGTGAAGTCTTTGTCCAAAGATATTTCCAGAATTCTTTGCTGTTTCATTTTTTGAACAGCTCCTTTCAGCTGATCACGTGGATGTCTCCACAGGCTTCAAGGGAACATATATTGTTGGTGTGTATCTGAACATCTTTAGAGAATGCCTGGATAACCAATTAAGTTGGAAATCACTCAAAATTTGCTAAGCATGTATTCTGTTTCTATTTCTTTTTAGTTTGGTTTTTGGCAATGCTGTGTTTCAAATGTTTGTGTCTCACCCCAAATCCATATGTTGATGCCTTCAACCAAGGTGATGATATTAAGAGTTGAGGCCTTTTGGGAACCAATTAGGTCATGTGTTGTGTTCCTTTATATAGGCTCAGGGAAGCACTTTTGCTCCATCTGCCATGTGAAGACAGTGTGAGGGGGCATCATTGATGAACCAGAAAATGGTTCTCACTAAACACCAAATATACTGGTGACTTTATCTTTAATTTTCCTGCCTCCAGTTCTGTGAGAAATAAATTGTTATTGCTTATAAATTACCTATTTTATGCTGTTTTTGTTAGAGCAGTACCAGCAGAGTTAAAAAAAAAAAGAAATAGAATTGGACGTTGGAACAATTTTTCATCCTTTGTCACCAGTGGATGCTGTGTGGGAGAGCTTAGGACAGACAAAAGAATGAAAAATCCAGTAATAGGAATAGAGATCCAGTGCCATAGCTGGTGTGGTAGGAAGAATAATGCCTCTCCCCACTCCTACCACCTTGTATGTATTCCTAATCTCTGAAAACTTTGAATATGTTACATTACTTACCAAACTGGAATATGGTGGCAGATAGAATTAAATTTGCTGATCAACTAACTGTGAGATACAAAGATTATCCTGGGCTCTGGATGGGGACAGTGTCATAACAAGTTTCTGTGTAAGTAGAAGGTAAATGTAACGAGTAACAGGCAGACAGCCACTTGCAGATCTGTTGGCTTGAAGAGGAAGGGAAAGGCCACAAGCTAAGGTATATTTGGCGATCTGTAATAGCTTTAAATATTAAGAAAACAGATTCACCACAGCCTTCAGAAGGGATTCAGTCTTTTGGATGTGCTAATTTTAATTCATTATGACACATTTTGGATTTCTGACCTCCAAAACTAAAATACAGTAAATTTTTATTACTTTTAGTTATTGTTTTTGTGATAATTTATTAAAACATCAATCAAAAAGTAATATAAATTTGAGTAACAGGAGTGAATTATTATTTTCTCTCTTGTTGAATTAGAAATCATCTGAAAGAAAGAAATTCTACTCCATGAATTATAATTGTCTACAATATCAAAATGCTATCTAGATTAACGTTGTATGTTAAGAATTTGGCTTATCTCCTGGGGAGCATTGGCACTGGCTACACAAGTAGAACAGGCATTCAGGAAGGGTAGACTGGGAATACTGGGCATGAGATGAAATGCTGATCATGGATGAAATTTATTCTTAATTAAGGTAACATTAGGTTTTCTTGAGTGCTTTCAAATGACTGAAACAAAGCAACTGGTTTAGCAGGGATGATCTTTCTTGTTTAAAGTCAACTGATTATGCACTCTTATCATATGCACATTATATTCACAAAGAATAATGTTTTGTTGAATAACTGCAGAATGTGGCTTAGCTAAGTTACTATATGAAAGGACTCATAAGTCAGAAAAAGCCAAGATTTTGACTGTAAGGGGTAAAGTAGATCCAAAAATTGGGATGAAGACAGAAGTGAATTTTTTCTCTCCAGTTAGCTATTAATTTAAACAGCAGGTAGTGTTTATGTCTTGAATTTTTGATCCAGAACACCTGAGATACTCCTTTTGAAGAAGAGGCTAACACCCCATGCCACTGTTTACTAACAAGAGTGGGTACAGGGCTGGCGCTCTGGCATAGCAGGTAAAGCTGCTGCCTGCAGTGCCAGCAACCCATATGGGCACTGGTTGAAGTCCCGGCCGCTCCACTTCCTATCCAGCTCTCTTCTATGGCCTGGGAAAGTAGTAGAAGATGACCCAAGTCTTTGGGCCCCTGCACCTGCTTGGGAGACTAGGAAGAAGCTCCTGGCTCCTGGCTTTGGATCTGCACAACTCTGGCCATTGCGGCCAACTGGGGAGTGAACCATCGGATGGAAAACCTCTCTCTCTCTCTCCCTGCCTCTCGTTCTCTCTCTGTGTGTAACTCTGACTTTCAAATAAATAAATAAATATTTTTTTTAAAAAAGGAGTGGGTATAGCAATTTTAGGTGCAGAAAAAGCTAAGGTTCACAATTTATAAACTTGCTTTTGTCTTTTATAAACTCTTGTGAGAAGAGCCAAAGGCTGAGTCTGTTACAGGACATTTGAAAACATAAAGATCTAATTACCACTTTCCTATATGAGTGAAAGTGTTGGTACCTTTAAGAATTGGGTCTAGTGAAATTTGGTTAAATCATTGGCAGCACTGTCCTTGGAACTCATTCAGATAGTTCTTGAGGGATCCCAGTTAGTTCTTGGAAAAAGATTGTTATAAAAGATCAGTCCTTTCCCTAAACCACATTTTTGCTTCCTGTGTTCAAGATAGGATCTCTTGCTACCTCCATCATACTCTCACAGTTCCATCTGCCATGAGGCCCTCTGTAGAGCTCCATGTCCTTGAACCTCCAGAAATATTGAAAAGTAAGCCTCTTTGGTTTATAGAATTAGCTTGTTTAGTTATATCACTATAGTCACAGAAAACAGTAATACACTTCCTGATAACTGCTTTGACTATTCTCAGGTAACCCTTAAACTGAAGACATGAACCTTCATGACCTGGACAAAAGGAAAGAAGTCACAATAGTCTGAAGTAAGGAAACTTCAGAAAGATTAATTTAAGGAACACTGAAAGCGTACCTTTGAAGAACATCACAGATTGTATGCAGAAAATCTACATAATACATAGAAGTTTTATCATTTTTCCTGAGGATTAAATATTGAGAATCTATTCAAGCACTACTGGTTCTGGAAACGTGAAATATATTTTTGTTGCCTGAAATGTAAAAGCTTAAAATATGTAACATGTGCTTCTGCTGATAAGAGCAACTGATTTCCTCCTTAGAATTCTTGAATTTATCAATGGAAAACTTGGTACTTCCTAAAGAATTGTGGAGGAGGGAAACAAAGTTATGATTTTCTCTTTGGTCTGTACTCCAATTATTGTGCCAAATGTCCAAAAAAAGTCTAATAAAAATACTCAGCAGTAGACTCAACCCTCATTTTCATTGCCATATCTACATGAAGGGCTCAGGGGAGAGCAAGGAGCGTCTGGGTAGAATAGACTTGCAAGCAAGGATAAAAGTGGCCAGGCCTCTAGATGTGGAGACACATTCTCAAAAGATGGCCTTACAGATCTCTAAGTACTAGAAATAAGGTGGAAAGCATCAGCGAATGACTCCACAAAGATAAATACTTCACTAGGGATTGCAACATTATGCTATATGCTTTCTTTGATATAACCAAACTTATGTGCATATATGACTTTTATCAACTTAGGTTGTATGTTTGTTTAAACAAGCATTTTTGATGATGCTTGGTATGAAAGGAAAATGATAAAGCTGTAAAATATTCATTAAGGAAATGTAATTTTGGGGTCAATCATATTGTGTCATGGATAGTTTATGAAGTAGTTGAGATTTTACAGGTAGATCTAGCTGAAGATCTCTTCAAGCACTTTTAAAAATTCACTTTATGAAAAACAGATGGAAAATGTCTCAAAACTTTATATGGTACCCTATAAATATGTATAATTTTATGTATCATTATATAACAAACTAATATAGTTTATGAAGGTCAATTTGTAGTCTCTGGAAGCAGAAAATTTAAATAAATATTATAGTAAACTCACCCAAAATATAAAATGGATAATTTGGTCTGTATAATTTGGTCAAGATATTTAAAATAACTAAGCCAGTTTTATTCCATTGGAATTACAAGTAAATCCATATGATAGCCATGGTGAGAATTTACTAGGTAACTGCATTAGTCTATTCTGTGCTGCTGTAACAGAATTCCTGATACTGAACAATTTAAAATGTGCAGAAATCGATTGATTCACAGTTTTGGAGTTGGGAAGTTCAATATCAGTGTGAGCATCTATTGAGTGTCTTCCTGATATATCATCACATGGTGGAAGGTGACATGACTAGAGAGGTCAGGAGAGGACTAAATTAATCCTTTAGTAGCATCACCAATCCCATCTATGAGAGTGAAGTTTTCACAGGTCAATCAACTCTCTAAGATCTCATATCTTATACTGTTACAATGAAAGCTATTTTCAATGGGAGTTTCAAAGAAGATAAATATTCAAACTATAGCAATGGTATCTGGGTTTGGAAATCACAATACGGTGACTTATGCCTTCAAGATCCAGTCTAATAAATACTTGTATCATTATTGGGGAATCTGAACTGAAGACATCATATTATAATGATAATTTTATTTTGTTAAAAAGTGGATTTAAGTCAGAACCAGTACTCTCGAATGTAAATGTAGTGATGAAGGTTACTTTCCTTCATGGCAAGTTGCAAGAGGATGTCACCAAGAACTTTCAAGAGTATTTATTTTGATTATATAGTTACAGCTTGCCTCTGGAAGAGATTATTACCAGGAATAAAAGGTGTGAGGAAATATTTTGTCCCTTATAGTTATTATATTATGCTACAATATCTCTAATTTCATTTTTTCCTTCTCAAAGAACATTGAAGTCATTTTAGAGAAACTATATGAACTTGTAAAACTTCATTGAACATATTAGTAGATAAAGGTCTGATCTGAGAGTGAAAAATATTCAGTTCTCTGAAGCCCTGCCTGCAAAAAATTTAAGATGTCCCTTAACTGTACAATGTAAGATTATTTAAACTTATCTCTATCTTCCAAAGTCAGCTCTTTTGGATATTGTCATGGTCTGGATATGTATCCCTAAATTCATGTGCTGGAAAATGCCTAATGCAATATCCCTGGAAGGTGTGACTTTGGGGAGGTGTTTAGGTCATGAGAGTTCCTCCTTCATGGATGGATTAATGCTTCTGAGAATGGCATGCAAGAGTGGGCTTTCTCTTTCTTGCTTTTGATGCCTTCCATCATATTAAGACACAGCAAATGACCTTCATCAGATGCCAGCACCAGAAATGTGAAAAATAAATTTATCTACCTTATTAATCATGCTTGCCAAACATTCTGTTACAGCAGCACAAACATAAACTAAGACAGGGGCCCCGATGAACTCCTTCATCCTTGTTGAGTTTTGGCATGTTCTGATCTCTGGTTTACAAAAGTTGGGAGAAGACAGACTCCAGAAACATAATAAATGTCATAGTTGACAAGAACTTGTCATAGAAGGAGATAAGTTCTTATGAGATAAAAACTGATGGGAAATATACTGTCAACCCTGAGAGCAAGGGGTTTGATTGTCATGCAGATTTCTAGTCTGAGTGATGGTTAAGTTGAGGGACTATATCCTGTCTCACCTACTCAATGCTCAGGATGATATTCTTATATTCATCTCTGTATAACATATAAATTTGGTGAAATAGACTTTCTAAGAAACACCTCAGAAGACTGAAGATCATCAAATTTTTAAATAAGGTTATTGAGGAGACATATGCTTACCCTGATTAGATATGGCATATTATATACAGGTATGAAAACATAACATATTACTCCATAAATAAACAATGTTTACCAAAGTTAAATATTTTTAATGTACTTTTGAAAGGCTTTGCATTTTGAAAGTTGAGAGAAAATGATAAACTGTTCAAAAAGGGATGATTTCCCCATCAGTCAGATGAGGGGTGTTTATAGTTAAATAGCCATACATTAGTCTGCTTTTGATCAACTTACCTAAAATAACAGAGAGGAGATCACTGGGCTTGCCAAACAGAGGCCATAATTAGCCCAAATCTGCACCCTGAATACAACAACTTTTAAAATAGGACATTTCAGTGTGAACGTCTCCATGATCTTGGGGAACCAAATCCCATTCAATTCATCACGAGACACTGGAATCCTCAGTACACTGACAAATTTGGAAATAAGACAGGAGACTGTGGGTCATCTAATATCACCCAAGTCTATAGAATCTGTGCTTAGCAATTTGTGAATTAATTGTGGGGAAAACAACTGTGATTGTTGGATTTGTTCCACGTAACTATAGAGTGTTTCTAAACAAAATTTGACATTTAGATTATGAAAGACAATTAATTTACTCAAAATGAGAGAATGCATATGCGATTTTTTAGCTGGTTTCAGTAAATTATTATACCAGAAATATTATAGTTAAAGCACTTAGAGAATCTATCTGTTGATTTATAGGGCTAGTTGATATCATTTACTTGAAGTGACTTTGCGTCATATTCTTCACGTTATTTAACATTTAGTTTGTAGCAGAAAATATCATCTTCAGGCTATCAGATGTAGACCTGGGGTAAGAATGGGGGTGGTAGCAGAGAAAAGATAAGTTCCTCAGATCACATGCAAATGTTCCTACATTTTAATCATCAAGAAATTATAAGTGTTTATATATATATATATGTAATTTTCACTTTCTGAATTAATTGCAAAAGTTGCAAAAGCTGACTTAGGCACAGGTGAGTGGCAAAACTGTTAAGAAGCCACTTGGAATGCACACAATCCCATATCAGGTGTCTTTGGGTTCAAGTCCTACCTCCACTGCCTGCTAACAGGCACCCTAGGAGATAGCAGATGATAGCTCAAGTACTTTGGTTATTGTCACCCATGTAGGAAACCAGGTTTGAGTTCTGGGCTCCTGACTTCATACTGATACTTCACTAGCTGTTGAGGGCATTTTTGATAGTGAAAATACAATATCTCACTCTTTCTCTGTCTTCAAGAAAAATAAATAAATATGTAAATAAACACTTTGAAAAATTTCCTCACACAAGCTAGCAATATCCAAACATTCAGGTTTATTACAGCAATAGAAAGAGTCAAATAGTGGCCTCAAGGATTTTGTAAGAATTTCATGCCAGCTAATTCAACCTTTCATGTGAAGACTGACTAGCCTGAGTGCTGTTCCAGCACCTGTGGCAGATGGTCAGCAAAGGAGAAACTGTCCCAGTCAGCATTTCTCCATTCTTAAATCCCCACATACAAGTCACAGATGGCTGTGGGAGGGCCACTTGGTGCAGCAAGGGATCTGTAAACAGACCTCAGTTGATGAGAGACATGCTATTATAGATATGCTTGCCTTGTTTGTAAAAGAGCCAAAAGCCAAACCTTTCCCTGGGATAAACAGAACACTGAACAAAGAACAGTGTACAGTCTAAAACTGATGATATGCAAGGGGAGAAGGAGCGTGTTCATGGTAAATCTCTACTCCAATTTACAAAAAAATTGCTAGGAGTAAAAGAAAAAAGCTAATTTTCCAATATTTAATTCTTTCATTTGAATATAGCAACAAGAATGTTTACAGATACAAAAGAGAAATAAAAATTCTATCACTTGTTCCTCTTACAAACACCTTTACAACTAATTGGAGGTTGCAACAGATGGGAAAGCCCTGCAAACATGTTTTATCTGGTCTGCCAACAATTATTAGAACTGTCTATCAACATAAAAATTCGGGAAATATCCACCTGAAAATCTATTTCTCTCCTGCAGTGGCCTTCTGGTTGGCAGCCCCAGTCCATATTGGAGACACATACCTTCCCTAGTTTGCCACAGTGCAAGATCTTTCCTGTTGTCTTACACCTGTTCTGCATCACTCATGAATGTCATCTATAGGCCCTGTGGTACCAGTGGAACACCGAGTTCTTCAATGTCTATGTGAATCAGATCCCCGAAGGACTTGGTAACATAGATTGCTCTAGCAGAGCCACGGTTTCCGATTCAGTAAAATCTTGAGGCTCAAACTTTGCCTTTCTAGAGAGTTTCCAGGTAGCACTGCTGCTGCTGCTGATCTAGAGACACATTTAGAAAACTATGCCTTTAGAACTGATTTATAACCAACTAGTACTTAACCCAATATGTTTTCTGGGGCTTATGAGAAAATAACAGCTCCCTCAAGCACTTTCACGCATTGAGTAAATTAGTATTCTAGGACTGCCAAAACAAAATACCACAGACTGAGTGACATAATAAAAAAAAAAAATTTTCCCACAGTTTTGAAGGCTAGAGGTTAAAATCAAGTTGTCATGGGGCTGGGTTCTTCTGATACTTCTTTCTTAATTTGCAGATAACCATATTCTTACTGACTTTTCACAGGGTCAAACCTGTGCACCTGCCTTCCTGGCATCTCTTCCTCTTATAAGGAGAGCAGCCATGTTGGATTTGAGTTCTAACCTAGTCGTCATATTTAAAGTAATAATCTCTTTAAAGACCTTATCTCCAGATACAGTTGCAGTGTGATGTACTGGCGTGTACTTCAGCAGATGAATTTTGGAGAGACACACTTAAGTTCTTAATAGTGAGGTAAAACAAGTCGTAGGGAGTAGAAACTTAAAACCATAATAACTTGGGTGGGCATTATGACACAGTAGATTAAGCTACTCCTTGGGACACTGGCATCCCACAGCAGAGTACTAATTGAGGCCTTACTACTCTGCTTCTAATTCAACTACTTGCTATTGTGCCTGGGATGCAGTGAATAATGACTAAAATACTTGAGTTCTTATCATCCATTTGGAAGACCTCGATTGAATTCCTGGATCCTAGGTTCAGCATGAGCCATCCCTGCCTGTTGTAGTCACATGGGGCATTGAGGAGCAATCTGGAATCAGAGGATGGAAGATCTCTGGTTGTACATGTGTGCATGGGTGTATACAGGCATGTGCTACTCTTCCTTTCAAATATGTAAATACATACATTGTTTTAAGCAACCATAATAATTGCAGCCAGTGTTGTGGCATAGTGGCTTATGTGCTGCAATGGTGGCATTCCATGTGGCTGCTGGTTCAAAATCCTGCTGCTCCACTTCTGATCCAGCTCCCTGCTAGAGAACCTGTAAGCACAGAGAAAGATGGCTCAAGTGCTTGGGCCCCTGCACCCACATAGGAGACTGGAAAGAGGCTCCTGGCTCCTGGTTTCAGTGTGACCCAGTCCAGGCCATTTCGGCCATTTGCAAGAATGAACCAGCAGATGGAAGATTCTCTCTCTCTCAATCTCTCTCTCTCTTTCTCTCTCTCTCTTTTTCCTCCTCCTCTGTGATTCTGCCTTTCAATTAAATAAAAAATAAATATGAAAAAAACATAATAACTGAATTTTTCTGCAAACTTTAGGCTTGCTTAGCTACAAGCTCTAGGGAACTAAGAGTTCTAGCTAAGCATCTGTCTAGTGTTTGACAAAATTATTACAAAATAGCAGTTAGTGCTCTTAGATCATGTGGTTAGATTTCCTCTTAGGAAATCCTTCTTTCGTCTTCTGAATGCCTGGCATTAGACATATCCATATGGTATATTAGCTCATTTTAAATTGGTCCATATATTTTTAATGGGATATTTTCCGAACTTCCATTGAGGCAGATAAATATGAATTAAAATCAATAAGAATTCCCCCATCTATATATCTTGACTGTTAACTTTGATGAAATTTATAAAACTAATGCTTCTTCACGCATCCCTCTCTTTTATCTTTCTTCCCCCCTGCTTCTATCCTCCTTCCCTTCCTCCCTCCCTTCTTCCCTTCCTTCCTTTCACTTTCTTTCTCCACATACACACTCACATAAGCACATGCACATGCACATACAAGGGTACTCTAAGGAGTTAATGAAAAATGAAATATAAGATAAGCTTATTTTGGTACCAACATTTTTTTAAATTCATGTATATGAACTATCTTCAAAAAGTTCATGGAAAATATATATTACAGGAAAAAAATATGAGATCTGATAGTATTTTTTGAAATATATTTTTGACAGGTAAAGTTATAGACAGTGAGAGAGAAAGACAGAGAGAAAGCTCATTCTTCCATCGGTTCACTCCCCAAATGGCCACCACGGCCAGCGCTGCGCTGATCCGAAGCCAGGAGCCAGGTGCTTCCTCCTGATCTCCCATGTGGGTGCAGGGGCCCAAGCACTTGCGCCATCCTCCACTGCCTTCCTGGGCCGCGGCAGAGAGCTGGACCGGAAGAGGAGCAGCCAGGACTAAAACCCAGCGTCCATATGGGATACCGCTGCTGCAGGCAGAGGATTAACCAAGTGAGCCACGGTGCCGGTCCCTGAAATATATTTAATTACTATGTGATAGCTGTGGGAATGAGGAAGCAGGGAAATATATATTATACGACACACAAGAAAAGTTATACTCAACAACCTCTCATTCTGTTTTTCCTCTCAGCCATTTCAACTTTAACAAGAGGATCATAATTTGACATTAATTCAACCTACATACTATCATTAGCCATCTATTCATATTTTTAAGTATAAAGTGTTCATGTTCAATTTCCAAATTGAAGGTTTCCTTCATTAGATGAGTCATAAGTATCCTTGAAAAAATATTGAGTAGTGGGGTGTGGAGCTGTGTGCAGCAAGTAAGGCTGCCGCCTACAGTGCTGGCATTCCAATGACTGCCAATTTGAGTCCCGGCTGCTCCTCTTCTGATCCAGCTCTCTGCTATGGCCTGGGAAAGCAGTGGAAGATGGCCCAAGTCCTTGGGCCCCTGCACCCATGTGGGAGACCCGAAAGAAACTCCTAGATGCTGACTTTGGATAGATCCATATCAAGCCAAAGCAGCCATTTGGGGACTGAACCAGTGAATGGATGACCTCTCTTTCTCTCCCTCTCTGCCTCTGCCTCTCTGGAACTTTGCCTTTCTAATAAAGAAATAAGTCTAAAAAATTATTGAGTAGTTAAACTTTGAATAGTAGTTTATGCTCCATTTCTTCATGGCAAAAGAGGGAAATAATAATATAATGTATATACTTCCAAACACACCTACCAATGTTGCCTAAATATCAGTAAAATAACAAAAATATCTATATACTTATTACTCTATAATCAATATTTAATAATTTACCTTTATCTTTGAATAAAAGAGAACACTTCCTGCCTGATAGCCTGAATTCTGTGCACTCCCAAGCTAAGCCTGTCAATACTTTTATCTTTGGGTCTTACTATGATTATTAGGGTCACTTACTTTTTCACTGACTTGTGAAAATTCTTAGAAAACACTTCTACCTTGTATGCATGTAGGGAGGATCCTAGCAGTAATGAATGACTGTAATATCACTAGCCTTATTCCTAGATAAGGTGAGTTAAGAAACAAAATTAATTTACTCTCAGTTCTGGAGGCTGGAGGTCCATTGTCTAAATGCCAGAATAATTGGATTCTAGTGAAAGCTCTCCTGAATTGTAGGTGACTGCCTGGCTGCCCTCCCCTCTGTACACACATAGCCATTTTTTCTTAGCAGAAACTGAGGAAGAAGGAGAGGGGAGAGAGAAGGGGTGAGATATAGAGATAGCAAGATGGGGAGGAGAGGGGGGAGAGAAACAAGGATATGATGATGATGGGAGTAGGAGCGAGAAGGAGGGGTGTTGTGGAGAGTGGGAGAGGAATGTGAGGGAGAAGGAAAAGGGAGGAAGAGAGAGATAAAAAGAGAGAGAGAGGAGAGGACCTTCTGGACACCTTCTGTCTTCTTATAAAGACAACAATCCAATTTGATTATGGCTGAATTCATGAATTTATTTACTTCAATGAAGGTCATATCTCCAAATATAGTCCTATTGAGGCTATTTTGGGGGAAAATACCCATTTAGCTTATAACAACTTGTAGATGCAGTTCATCACAGCATATTTGCAAGATGAAATATGCATTTTAAAGATTTGCTTGAAAGAGAGAGAGAGAGAGAAATTCTCCATCCAAAGATCTGCTTCCTAAATGTTCTCAACATGTGGTGCAGGGCCAGGCTGAGGACAGAAGCCTAGAACTCAATCTGGGTCTCCCACTTAGATGCCAGGGATCCAAGTCCTTGAGCCATCACTGCTGCCTTCCAAGAGCAGGAAGCAGGAATTGGGAGAGGAGACAGGACCTGGACTCAGGTGCCTTAACCACTATGCCAGACATCAGCCACTGAATTACGAATTTTGTGGTGCTATTTCATATTTTTATTGGAGAAACTCGAGAGTCAAAAATCATGTAAACAAGTATCCCAATATGTTTAAGATGTTTGTACTCTCTCCATCTCTATTTCTCATTGATTCAATGTAGTATTATCCAAACCAGTCCATGCGATACTTAAAACTTGTTTGTAACTTCTTATTTAACCTGAAAACTTATAAAATTTTACTGTTCTACATTACCTGGCTTCTCCTTGCTGGTTTCTGCAATCTTGCTGAGTGTCTGCCTGCAATGACCTCGTTCCATTCTGGTTTTTTTTTTTTTTTTTTTTTTCATTCAGTTGCACGTTGATTCCCTAACTTTGTCTACACATGTTCTTTTCCCTTCACCGGAAACACCATTTACTTGATACCATGACTTACACTTTCTATTCACTTGTACATTTGTAAGAATGCCTGCTTCTGACCATATCTTTTCGTCTTTTTAATAATTTTGAGATTGTTTTTCTTCCACACACAATCGAATACAATGCCCTGTTTTTAACCCTTTTATTTCCAGTGGTTATCATAGGCTGTGATACCAGTATTTAATAAATCAGTATTTAATAAGCAAATAAAAATGAAAAAGCTGATTATTTAGCAGGTAGATTCTATGGCACATGGTTATCAATGTTACATAGTCACTAAAAATATTTCCTTAAAACTAGTCTCCAATAAGGCCATTATGAGGACTGATGAGAAAATGTGACGGCTAAAATATATGGTCCTACTAGGAGATTTTAGGAGATGAGTTTGGTGGGTACACTGGAGCACAGGGATTTTCAAATATGTACAAAAGAGAATCTATCATCATTATCAACTTCTATTTCTAATAATTGCATACATACTCAATAGAATTGAGACATCGCATTATGAGTGATACCAGCTCATAATGATGCTGGTATTATGACTGGCTTCATGGTTCTTGCATAAATAAGAAAGCTGAGGTACACTGCAGCAAATTCCCTGTCTTTGGGTCCTAGATTTGGAAAAGATAGAGCTGGCTTCTTCTGACCAGTTTTACTGACTTCACTTCTGTGCTACATCATGGACAGGGGCTTTGGATGATGATGATGACGTAAAACAGGACTGGAACCTTTACTTACTAGGAATGAGTGACAGGAAGAGTGGTGCAAGAGCCGTGACACATGTAAGAATCACTATGGGAACAGGAACAGATTGAGAGCCATCAATGCCACCATGAGTGATCCCATCAGGATATTTGAGATATGGTAAAACCACAAATTTTTTAAAAATAATGTTTCTACTGCATCTCATCTTTCAAATTAATGACTTAAATCTGTGAAAGGCTCATTTTGGTCTTGTACTGCTATCTGCAGCTTGATAGCACATTTCGTATTTGTCACACACACCTAGGAGTTCCTTAAAGAGGTCAATTAAGTTTATTCTGGTGCAAAAATTGTGGAATCATGCTACTTGTTCTAGAATATGCAATTCCATGAATATTTTAAGATTCCTGATAAAATATTTAATATATTCTCCCTTTCTTGTTCATATTAGAAACTTTATTCCCAATTTTAATGCCTAACTTTGTCTCTGTTACCATTTTTTTCTTGGCATCTAATTGCAAAGAGAGAGCTAACGGCAAATAGAATATATACTAACATATTATTTTTGTTAACAGATTGCGAGACTAATGAAGATGAAAATTATATGCATTAATGCAAGAATTATTTGCTGAAAACTTATTACAGGTTAAACATTCAACACATGCTGGAAACACAAATTCAAATAATATGTGCTCTAAATCCTTAAGAGCCTTATATTTCATTAAAACAGAATTAATTAAAGTGCAGCCTTTAATATTAAACTATACTATATAAGGTTCAATTGAAACAAAATGTAGGTTCAAGCTAGGAGGGGCAGTTGGAATTCAAGTAAAAATCTGCGATCTTAGTCAAGGTGATACAACTAGTTATTGACAGCTTTATTGCCACTTATGAATATGAATCTACAATGTTTAATATTTTCCTTCTTGGATATAGGATTTGGCTCCAGCTTTTCACATGGTACAGGTAGTCAAAGAAGTTGAGAATAGAAAGAAATCCTTAAAGAGATTTCTACAGATAAAGATGAAATTTCATGATAGAGGGAAGATGATGGCGAGGAAAGTGCTAAAAGTGATTCTGAACCAGATAAATGGGTAAAATATGTATTCACACCTGAACTTGGATTGGAGATTTGATATCGGGGATAAACTTCATTCTGACAAATTAAGCTTTGCTTAAGGAAATCCATATATATGCTGAGACTGGATTGCAACAATTCAAAAGCAATCATTTCAGTTTTAATCATTAACTTACCTACTGTTACCTCTGAAGCGGCACCAATAAAAACACTCCTCCTGTTCCCTTCCAGATTCTGAAGAATTAAAAGACCAAAAGAAGGAGAGATGGAGAGAGAGATGAATGACAAAATATCTGTTTTGTTACAAACAGGATATAAGCAGAGGACAACAGTTGAAAATCACTTCCCAATCACAAATTCAAGATTAGACAGATTCATCTATGGAGTCCTAGCATGGAGAGTTATATACTCCTTATGTGGCATCCATTCCCAAGAGAAAAATAATGGGCACCAAAGAATCAGCTATAAAATATATCAACCTGTTAAGTGACAGTCCCTTTCCATGGACAGAGACATACTCAGAGAGTTTGCCACTATTTCTGATATATCTTACTTTTGGTAACCATTTTTGTCTACAGTTAACAGAATAGTCAACTAGAAATGTGCAATCATTTAGGTTGTTGACTGTCTCACTGAGACAGCTCCAAGGTTCCTAGTTCAGTAGCTGAACAATGAGGGGATGTAAATTCTTGCAGCTTTTTGGACTAACACCATTGATCTGATGGAGCTGCCATAGCTACAACAGTCCTTTGAGAGCATCCACAAGCACAGAGGATTTAAGTAGTCTTATTTTCCAGTTTCGCTGCTTTTACCTAAATATGTTAGGATGATTTTGGCAGGAGCTCAGATGTGTTTTGGTGTGTTTGTGGCTGGAATTGTATCATCTTCCTAACCCTAAAACCAATACACAGATAACTAAGAATAGAATCACTACCTCTGACTGAGAGCATTACAGTTAAGCTCCTGGAGCTGGGGAAGGAAACCAGAATACTTGTCTTCTATTTTGGCCTCTGAATATCTGAAAAGTGAAAACAACAACAACAACAACAACAAAAACAGAAAACAAAAATCAGAGTTCTTTGGCAAGCAAATTAAGGTCTTGATTTATGTTTAGCAAACCATCTTTTCCTTCCTCTGCCTCATTTACCTTCTTATGACAGAAATTCAGATTTTTTAAATAACAGCAATGTTATCAATTTGTGGATAGATTCAAATGCTGAAGTCTGCAAATATTGTTTCATGCAAATGTAAAACATTAATATAATTCAACTTTGGGTTTTGCTGAATTATTGCAGCATAAATGAAAATCTAAACAGTACCAAAATCGTTTAACAAATTAATATTTTTGAACCCCTGAATAGTAATGTTGTCTGCACAACTGAGCTATCAGATCATTTTATCACTTATGAACAAAATGTCCCTTTCTTCAGGTAATGAGTATAAAAACCATCTAAAATGAAGTAAAAGCTTCCCTGTATTGCATCAAATCAAAGGTGTATCTGCAATTCTGTAGTTTGTATGTATGCAACTAGAAGAAATTTCCACACACATTATAATACGAGGCAGAACTAAATTTTAAATTATGTAACATTAGATTGCACTATGATTTTATTACTTTAGCAAGGATCAGTATAGTAGCTGAATTTTGTTTTGCAAAAGGTATTTAATTTCACTGGTATGCTTTAAATAGAATGGTATGAATGTTCAGAATACCATGTGGTTTGCAGATTACCACAGGTCTATGGTTCTTAATTATCCATATGAAGGCTGAATGAATGAGTAGTCAAATGGGGACAATTATCACATTTACAGAAGAACATGACTCTCTGGATGGAGTTTGTGCAAGCCTCATTTGCTATTACAAAGTCAGTGATAGAGCATTTCAATACAAATGAGAATTCAATGATGCAATGCAAGCCAAATACCCTCAGTTTGGGAGATAGAGACAATATGGTAAATTCACACAGTTTTTTACCCAGTTTAGTTTGGCAAATTTCTGGATATAGAAAATGTAGGACTTGAAATTGAAATAAAAACAATTTTATTCTGAAACTTACTTATGTAAACTGATACTCCAGATGCCATAGGTTCCACTAAGATATTTCATTAAAGCAGGTAAGGAGGAAGTGCTTAGAAGAGCTACCAATTACGGATTGTGCCTTTTGTTGCCTAGCTATACTGAATATATAGATACTGAAAAGATTTTCTGTCTGGAGCAGCTGGAAAAATGCCTACCACACAGCCCAAATGTCCAGCTGAATAAATTCTCCATGGCAATTGGCATATGTGCATGCAATTAGAAATCAAAGAGAAATACAGGCATTTCTTCTAATAATTATGCTTTGCCATTAATCAAGAGAAATGACCCTCAGCAGCATGTCTTTAGTAGCTGTTATAAAGATTAGAAATATAATTGACTCACTGACGCCTTGGTTGTCCAAAAACTTCTCATGAGTCAGTATATTAAATGTCTAATTATAGGCAATGATAATTCTTTTTCTGAGACATGTCCCAGCAGTGTTTTGGATTGTAAAAGCAAATAAAAGACTAGGAATAGCTACATGACTCATGATTTAAAATGAATGCCTTTTTCCTACAGAGCAGATGAACTTTTCTAAATAGCCACCAGTACCAGATGCTGTTTGGTTAATCTTGTGCTATGTGAAGACTTAAAATAATACCCATATGTCAGTTACCCTCAGGAATGGATGATTTTTGTTTATCACAACGAAAAAAGTTCATAACCAAATATCACATATACCCCAACACTACAAATTTCATTAACAAAACATGGAAAACTATTGAGAATAACAAATTCATATATATATATATATATATATGGACCTTCAAAACATTTGTGGAGAATGCCATTTTGAAAAAACCATTCATAGATTTCAAAATCATTTTGCTCCAAAATAAACTTTTTTATTTCTATATATTTTTATATTATACACAAATACAGACACACAGACACACACATGTTCATATGTACATATCTATGGAATGAAAATGATTTTATATATATACGTGTGTGTATATGTGTGTGAGATAGCAAGATATGCATCGGTACATTCAAGAAAACAAGATGCAAATATTATTGATGTTCTAAAAACCATAAAAAAATTTATATTCTACATCAGCTAAGCACTGAAAGTTTCTATTAAGGTTTTATTTATTTTGTTTGAAAGGCTGAATGACAAGAAGAGAGAGAGAGAGAAAGAGAGAGAGAGAGAGATCTTTCATCTGCTGATTCACTCCTCAAATGGCCACTATGGCCAGGGCTATGCCAAGCTGAAAACAGGAGCCAGGAACTCCATGCCAGCCTCCTTTAGGGGTGACAGTGGCCCAAGCTCTTTAGACAATCTTTCACTGCCTTCCCAGGCATATTAGCAGGGAGCTGGATTGGAAGTAGAGCATCTAGTCTCCAACTAGTATTTTGATGTGGAAGTATCAAAGAGGGTGACGCAATAGTGCCACAATAATTGACCTGATGAATTTTGCTAAATATATTTAAAATTATATTTTCCCCTCCCCTCTCTTCTAATTGTTAGCTCTATTTCTTTCTCTTTTTAACCAAACATATTTATAAAATTAGAATTTCAATATAATATTCAATATAATAACACATTTCTTGGTGTCAATCTAACCAATCATGGATTGATTGATTCTACATTTATTTCCATGTGTTTTATGACTCCAGTTGTACAATTCACACAACCTCAGTTAAAACACTAATGATTTCTAGAAAATAAGCATATTCAATATACTGAGACATTCAGAATGAAGTATATTCTGCCTAATTATCATATTAACATATTTTGCTTTAAGAGGTGATTTGATAAATACTCTCGTTACAGGCATACATATTAAAAGAAGAACTCATTGTTTTATATATCTCTCAATATGTCTACTAGGAGTTATTAATAATTGATTCATTGAATGAAATGGATATGCTAAGGTATATATTTAATAATAAGTTTTATTATTTCTATGTAAGTTTGTTTCTCCTCTGGCTAAAGTAAAAATATAGACACTTTAGTTTTATCAAGCTACTCACAGTGTTTATACAAATGTTCTATTTCGGTTGGCTTTACATATGTCAATGCTAGTGTAAAATATGAAATGCAGTATATTGTTAAACTTTCATCTATTGCTGGCCTTATCCAATATTGTAAGCCCAGAGGAGAGCAGGGACATGGAGAATGGGAAAAATCTAATGTGACTGGTGTTCTTACAAACTGGGCAACCAGTTCTGGCATTTAAACAGATTCCCTGGAGAATCCATTAAAGACAACCTTTAACACAGTTCTTTGGATTCTAATAATGTTTCAGTTCAACACTTTGTGACTGTGCCTTTCTTTTTCATACCTCTTATGGTACTTATGGTCACACCCTCTTTCCAGGCTGACCTCTTGGACTAAGGCCTTCCAAATGTTTTACTCTCTGATTGTCTCTTTCCATGTATCCTTCTAAAAATTATTTATTTGAAAGGCAGAGTTACACAAAGAGAGAGGGTAAGGGTGTGTGTGTGTGTGTGTGTGTGTGATAGAGAGAGAGAGACAGAGAGAGAGAGCGAGCTTCCATTTGCTGGTTCACTTCCCCAAATGGCCACAATGGCCAGAACTGGACCAGGCAGAAGTCAGTTGCCAGGAACTCCATCTGGGTCTCCCATGTGGGTATAAGGTCCCAAGGTCTTAGGCCATCTTTTGCTGCTTTCCCAGACATACTAACAGGGAGCTATCTTGGAAGTGGAGCTGTGAGGACTTGAATATAGGAGGCAGTGAATCAACCTGCTATGTCACAATGGTGGCCCCATCTTTCCCTATATATTTGATATCAAAAGACTCAAAGGTTTTTCTGAGTGAGGTACAATGAAGGAAGCCTACTCTATTTTGCTCCCAGGAAGGGGAAACTGTCCTGAAGTTATGATTAGGAGTCAGGCATGGTTTACCCACATGCATCACCTCCAGGGCATGTAGCCTTTCCAAACAGTCCCTTTAAGTACTTCTCCTGAGATGTAGCATGTGGCATGAAGGCCCAGTCTAGATTTTGCTTCCTCAAGGATTTGGGAGCAATGCTAGAATACTGGAAATCTCTACAATGAAATCCTCTTGTTGGCATCCTCATCCCCAACTCATACATGTTTCAGCTACATTGTGGCTGATGCTGTCCAAAGCACTTCCGTAGAATACTGTGCTTTACTACCATAGTAAGATCTGGGGTTGCATGACACAGAGTAAATTGTTTTTGATCTTTGGGTCACATCCTTGTAAGCTTTCTTTTGTTAGCATGTTTTATATTAAGCTGATTAATACTTCATTGAATTCTGCTAGGAACATATGATATCTTTTTTAAAAAGTTATTTATTTATTTGAAAGATGGAGTTACAGAAAGGCAGCAGCATACAGAGAGAGAGAGAAAAAGAGATCTTCCATCCTCTGGTTCACTTCCCAAATGTCTGCAACAGGTGCATCTTGGCTGATTCGAAGCCAGGAGCCAGGACCTTCTTTGGGGTCTCCCATGTGGGTGTAAGGACCCAAAGACTTGGGCCATCCTCTACTGCTTTCCCAGGCCATAGTAGAGAGCTAGATCAGAAGTGGAACAGCCAGGACACTAAGCAGCGCCCAGAAGGGATGCTGACACTAAAGGCGGCTGCTTTACACACTACGCCACAATGGCCAGCCCCATACGCTATCTTCTTCAATCCCGTAACATCCACATAATGCCACTATGATTCTTTCATAAATGATGAAAAGTAAAGATCTGAGATTTAACATAACTGACTTAAGGTCAAACCACTTGTAAATGCCAGGACTTAGATTACACTACAGTGTTGCAATCCTCTCCATAAACAATAAGGAGGTTTAAAGAATATTTTTATTTAAGTATTATAAAACTTCATGCATTTCATAAGTACAACCTTAGGAATATAGTGATTCTTCCCACCATACCTGCCCTCCCACTCGCATTCCCACCTCTCCTTCTCCTCTGTCTCCCATCCCCAGTCCCATTCTCCACTAAGATCCATTTTTGATTAACTTTATATACAGAACATCAACTTTATAATACTTCCAATGTACCAAGTTTAGAGTCTTTTGCATTTAGTAATCTCACTAAGTTTCATAACAACTATGCAAAAATGATATTATTATCTATACAGAAAACTGGAATGATTATATTCATCTTTCAAGGTCATAAAATATATAATTGTACAACCAGAGTGAGAGATTTTTAAATATAAAGTCTATGCACATTTAATTACACAATTTTGCCTTCTGGCAATTATGTCTCATTTACCTTATAACAAATGCTGCATATTGCTTTAGGCTTTTCTGAAATTGACTACTTTTATTAAAGTGGGTAGGCAGACGTTTTTCAGCAACATTCATTAGCATATTCACAGTACCAATAATTAACTTTGAACTCTATCAAGAACTGTATCTATGGAAAAGGTGAGGTATATCATAAAACATAAGACACTGTATTAGCTCAAGCTTCTGCAGGAGAAAAAGACATGTTAGTAATTACCATATAATAGTAAAAAATTCAGTAGCTCTTGATCAACTGCAAAATACTGGGGACATTTTCACAGGAAGCAACTGTATTGAAACTGGTATTTGATGTGAGATTGAAGAATAAGAAAGTATACAGGTAAGATGAGAGAAAAACATGTAGGGGAGTTTTAGGAAAGTAATAAGAGTATGAATAAATATTATGGATAGTTTGGTATAACTAGCATCAAATACATGGACATAATATGAGAATGGTTGTCACAAAGGATAAAAACCATTATAAAATTTGATAATTTTTAAATTCATTGAATCCATTATTTATTCATCCAATTCTCTCTTTATCATATTTCCTGAGTTTTCACTGGCCATCAGGATGGAATGGAAGCAAAATGATGTAACAACTGGTGGGGTTCTCATGAACTCTATGAAAATATATTAGAAGGGAAGGCAGATTTTCCACATGAATAACACTGCGCAGTTCCTCACAAAAGCCTTGGAAGGGTCCACAGTTATATGCTGATATGCACTGGTGATTTTGACTTTTTAAATGAATGAATTTGAAATACGTTACATTTACAGAAAAAAAATCAACAATGTTGCAAATTCCATTTATCTCATCTCCACCACCCATCCATTACTCAAATATCATTATGCATTTTATTTTTTAAAGACTTATTTATTTATTTGAAAGTCAGAGTTACATAGAGAGAGGAGAAGCAGAGAAAGAGAGAGATCTTCCATGCAATGGTTCACTCCCCAATTGGCCAAAATGGCCAGAGCTGCGCCAATCCGAAGCCAGGAGCCAGGAGTCTCTTCCAGGTCTCCCACATGGGTGCAGGGGTCTGGTGATTTGGGCCACCTTCTACTGCTTTCCCGAGCAATAGCAGAGAGCTGTATCGGAAGTGGAGCAGCCAGGTCTTGAACCAGTACCCACATAGGATGCCGGCGCTTCAGGCCAGGGCATTAACCTGCTGTGCCACAGAGCCGACCCATATGCATTTTATTTTTAAAAAGATTTATTTATTTATTTGAGAGGCAGAGTTACAGACAGAGTGAGAGGCAGAGAAATCTTCCATCTGCCGGTCACTCCCTAAATGACTGCAAGGCAGAAGCTGGACAGATCCAAACCCAGAAGCTAAGAGTTTCTTCCGGGTCTCCCATGTGGGTACAGGGGATCAAGCACTTGAGCCACCTTTCACTGCTTTCTTTTTTTTTTATTTAGTAAATATAAATTTCCAAGGTATAGTTTGTGGATTACAATGGCTTCTCCCCCATAACTTCCCTCCCACCCATACCCCTCCCATCTCCCACTCCCTCTCCCATTCCATTCACATCAAGATTCATTTTCGATTATCTTTTTATACAGAAGATCAATTTAGTATATATTAAGTAAAGATTTCATCAGTTTGCACCCACATAGAGCATAAAGTGTAAAATACTGTTTCAGTACTACTTATAGCATTAATTCACATTGGACAACACATTAAGGACAGAGATCCCACATGAGGAGTAAGTACACAGTGACTCCTGTTGTTGACTTAACAATCTGACACTCTTGTTTATGGCATCAGTAATCTCCCTAGGCTCTTGTCATGAGTTGCCAAGGCTATGGATGCCTCTTGAGTTCACCAACTTTGATCTTATTTCAACAGGGTCATAGTCAAAGTGGAAGTTCTCTCCTCCCTTCAGAGAAAGGTAGCTCCTTCTTTGATGGCCTGTTTTTCTACTGGATCTCACTCGCAGAGATCTTTCATTTAGGTTGTGGTTTGTGTTTTTTGTTGTTTTGTTTTGTTTTGTTTTGTTTTGTTGTTTTGTTTTGTTTTGTTTTTGTTTTATTTGCCAGAGTGTCTTGGCTTTCCTTGCCTAAAATACTCTCATGGACTCTTTAGCCAGATCCGAATGTGTTAAGGCCAGAGTGCTGTTTAGGACATCTGCCATTCTATGAGTCTGCTGTGTATCCTGCTTCCCATGTTGGATCATTTGCTCCCTTTTTAATTCTATCAGTTAATATTAGCAGACACTAGTCTTGTTTGTGTGATCCCTTTGACTCTTAGACCTTTCACTGCTTTCGAGGCCACAAGCAGAAAGCCAGATCAGAAGAGGAGCCACTGGGACAGGAACTGGTGTCCATATGGGATGCTGGCGCCACAGTGGATGCTTAACCTACTGGGCCACAAAGCTGACCCCACCATTAAGCATTTAAATATTTTGTATTAATGGGCACACTTGTTATAATTGGTGATACGTTTGGTACAATATAATTAGTTAGAATACATAATTTACATCAGGACCCATGATTTGTATTATGTACTCTGAGGATTTTCATGGATGTAGAATATTATGTATCCATAGGATGGTGTGGAATACTCTCAAAGACTTAAAATACTCATTGCCTCACCTCTATTTGACCCTCATTTCTCTGGTCCCCAATGAATCACTGTGTGGTTTTTTTTTTTTTTTGTATTTTTTTTTTTTGTCTCTAAACTTTGGCCTTTTTCCACAATACCATGTATCTGGTTTATATGGTATCATGAAGCATGCAATCCTTCCAGACTGGCTTCTTTCACACAATAGACACTAAAAATGACTCCATGTCTCCTTGCAGTTTGATAATTCCCCTTGTTGCTGTATATTATTCCATTGTTTGTACATACCACAATTTATGTGTCCACCCACCTATTGAAGCACATCAGTGTTTGTTGGTTATGAATAAATTTGATGCAAACATTCAAGTGCAAGCTTTTGTATGCACATTAATTTTAGACTCACTTTGGTACCTAGGGAGTATGACAGCTGCAGATATGGTAAAACTGTATCTATCATTGTAAAAAACTCACAGTCCATTTCACTGAGAGGCTTCACCATATTGCATTCCCACCAGCAATGAATGGATGCCCCTATTGCCCTGCATCTTCAGCAGCCTTTTTATGGTCAGTTTGGGTATTTTAGGCATTCTATCCCATAGGTATTGTTAGCATATCACTAGGGTTTTTTTCTTTTCTTTTTAAGATATATTTATTTATTTGAAAGCCAGAGTTACAAAGAGAGAGGGAGAGACACACAGAGAAAGAGAAATCTTTCATCCACTGGCTTACTCTCCAAATAATATCAAGCCAGGATTGGGCCAAGGTGAAGCCAAGAGGCAGTAGCTTCACCAGGGTCTCTCAGATGGGTTGCAGAGGCCCAAACACTTGAGCCATTTTCTGATGCTTTCATAAGGCATTAGCAGAGAGCTGGATCAGAAGTTGAGCATCCCGGACACAAACCAGCACCAGCACCCATATGGGATGTCTGCGTCACATGTAGTGGTTTTTCCTGATATATTACAATGCTAGACCCCATATATCACTGTTTTAATTTGCAATTCCCTAATGATATATGATACTTGGCATCTTTTCATATGTTTATTTACCATCCGTGTATCTTCTTTATTAAGGGATCAAATCATATTTCTTTGCTCAGTTTTCTATTGGATGCTTTGCACAGTTGAATTTTAAATATTCTTTCTATAATTTGGATGGTAGTGCTGCATAAGACATGCTTTGCAAACATTTTCTCCTTTCATTCAATTAACAGCACATTTATGTAGATAATGGACAAAAACAATTTTACATGTAGTCTATGAAGAATGTTTTTCATCATGATTTACGCAAAACCTAAAGGACTCCATTCTCACAGATGTCTGGGCAAAGCTGGAGTGCAGCCTTGTCAGTAAGGGCAACATAGCAATGTGTGAACAACACAATTTAATGTGTTATAATCTCTAGATTGGGATGTATATGTGCAACAATAGTGCTAAAATAACCACAAAATTAAGCAGTCATAAACTTCTCATCCTAAGAACCTGACTTAAACTAATTGATTATTCTGATGAAAAGCATGAATAATTGAAACAATGTTATCACATTATTTTTCCAAAAAGAACCTCACCAAAAGTATAATAGAAAAAAATAGGAAAAGGATGTTCTAACTAATAGTGATTATTAAAGCTGAGGTATTCAAAATTTTTCAAAAATAATTATGATGTAATTTGTCTCTTTATAAAAACATTTTGAAAGTAGGAGAAAAGAAAGAGATGGAAGGAAAAAAGAGAAGGAAGGAAGAGGGAAGGAGAAAGGGGGGAGGAGGAGTATCTTCATATTATAATTGCATCTATGAATTACCCTGAATCTAATCTATTTCTATTAATATAACTTTAACAAGAGCATTGCTGAGAGAAAAAAAAACATTTTATATAGAACTCTGTATTGATAACACCATTTTTTAATTCCTTAGGGCTTTCACTAAATTTTATATATTGTATAAGATTCAGATCCCACAAAAACTTGACTTTCTACTGATTATGAAGCTGTTTATGGGTCAGAAACACTGCAAATTATGTCTTCATTCTGAGTTGAAGTTTTTTTCACTGAGATCATTTCAGATTCTACAATATTTCCTTCCTTTCCAGACTGTTTTGACCGATGGTAATGGCAGTTATTTTAATTTTCCTCTGCATGCTCTGTATTGTCCATCTTTTGTTTCTAAATCTTTCTCCATGGTATTTTTAGAGGCAGCATATTCTTGGCCATGCTTTTTATATGCATTCTCAAACTCTGTTTCTAACTAGGTCATTTAGCTCATTTGAATGCATATTAATACTGGCATAGTGGAGGTATATGTTTCCTTTTGTTTTGACCCATTCTTCCCTATTTCATCTTTCTGTTTTTCTATAGAAGGTATGAATAATTTCTAATTTGATGCTGTCATTCTGCATCACTTTGGTTAAAAGTCTCTGCTGCATCATATTTTCTTAAAAAAAAAAAAAACAAGTGTTTCACTTATTTATGAGAAAGAGAGAGAGAGAGAGAATTCTTATTCTTAATTGAGGCCTCAGGTATGTGCAAAATACTGCTGAGCCAGACCAAAACCCAAATCCTGCAACTCAATCCCAGGTCTCCCAGGTAGGTGGCAGAGTCCCAATTTCTTGAACCTGCACATTCTAGGTACACATTAGCAGGCAACTGAAGTCAGGAGCAGGACTGGGACTCAGATGTGACTGATGAGCTTAACACCCATGCCTAACCCCACCACTGACCCAGTTAGGGTACTTCGGTGACTAACTATATGGTGGTTTTAGAATATCTTTACCGATTGTTCGATTATATCTCTACCAAAAATTTGATCTGCATGTCCTCCTGAAATCTGTACTGGCCATTAGTGACTGTTCAATAACAGAGAGAATGCAGTGAGATCCCTGCTGTCTGCCTCTAATTCTAGGACAACATGCTATGCAGCTTCTTCGTGATTACTTTGGGGTGTTTGACCTCAGTGAAGTCTGCCACAACCACCCTAAGACCATGATTCTGGAGTGAGAACAGATAGTAAACTCAGCTAGGCTTCCAGACAACAGGCAGCCAGCACCAATGGCAGGTGCAATCAGACCACCAGATGGCTGCTGCCTGGAGACAACCTCTAACAGCAACCAAAATCATTTCCCTGTATCTAAAAGATCTCTTTCATACTTTGGTACAGGTTTAAATATGGTGAATTATGGGCTTTTGCTTTATCATTTCTTCTGCAAATTTTTTAAGCTGTACTTCGGAAAAATATTTTGGTAATGCAGAGAATTTTAAGTTGGTGGTCTGCTATTATTTTCTGTCTACCCTGTCAATGTTTTTGATGAAAAGTCTATGTAAATCTAAGCATCATTTTAAGGATATACTGCTTTTCGTTTTCTGCAATTGCACCATGATTCATTTATGGATTTATATCTATTTAAACTTCTGAGATTCTTTGATTTTCTGAGATATAGTATAGACAGATGCCCACCAGGGATTTTTCACAAATATTGGCTGTTACCATTCCACACATTGTCTCATATTCTTTTTTGATGGTTTCATTTTGAAGAATTTTTTTTCCATCCCCAAACCCAACTTAGATATGTCCCAAGTCAGTAATGCTTTCTTTATCTGTGTTTAACTTGATATTAAATTGTTTGGTATTTAAATGTGGACACAGAATTTTTATTTTTATCATTACTGTTACTGGTTGTTTTAAAAAACTACAATATCACCATTGAGTTCCCCATTGACCTAAATGAATTTAAACCTTGTTTCATACCTCCTCATATATAGACATGTTCTTTTGTTATTTGTGTTCAATAATTCTAATAACCAGGTTTCCTTAAGGGTCCATTATTCGTGTTGATTAGTTGTATTGATTCTGGCATCTTGCATTGTGTGCCTTATAATCCTTAATTGCTTTTTTCAATAATATGTATGTAGAAGTTCATTTTATAAAAGCAAATTACTCAAAACGGTCGGAGTAAGCAGAAGTAAAGAGATATGGAACTGTGCACGTAACAGAACATCAGCTCTTGCAGAGCCTTGTTAAGCTTGAAAATTGCTTTGTAAGAACAGTAAACAACCTGAAAGGATTTTAGGAGTGATGCATGTGTTTAGCAGTTATCCATCTACGTGTATTTTCCAATAGTATTTTAATAATTAGCTATGGTTGTTTCATTTTTAATCGAATTTTTTCCAGTGCATAATACTGAACTACACTTACATTCCAAGTATAAACCACTGAAATTAATTTACTAATGTCTGATTTAAGCTTTTGTGGTTGTATTTATAAATAGGTTCATTTTATACTGCCTTTTTTATGCCATTCTTACTACCTTCCAGTATGATTTTGCTTGCATTATTTTCCATATTATAGTTGAATTCACTTACTCAAAAACAAATAAAAAAGAGAGAGATCTTCCACTTGCTAGTTCACTCCTTAAGTGGCCACAAAGGCAGGGGCTGTGTCAGGTCGATGCCAGGAGCCAGGTGCCTCTTCCAGGTCTCCCATGTTGGTGGCAGGGATCCAACTGGGCCATCCTCTGCTGCTTTCCCAGAATTATTAGCAGGGAGCTAGATAGGAAATGGAGCATCTGGGACTCAAACCAGTGCCCAGATGGGATGTTGGACGATTCTACCTGCTACATCACAGTGCGGGTCCCATAGTTTTTTAATTGTACACATTTTCATGAACTTGTTGAAGACCATTCACTTTAGAATAGAATTATGTTGGGGGCTAGTGCTGTGGCATAGAGGATAAAGCCACTGCCTGCAGTGCTGGCATCCCATATGGGCACTGGTTTGAGACCCGGCTGCTCCACTTCTGATCCAGCTCACTGCTATGGCTTGGGAAAGCAGTAGAAGATGGCCCAAGTCCTTGGGCCCCTGAACCCATGTGGGAGACCCAGAAGAGGCTCCTGGCTTCTGGCTTCTGGCTCCTGGCTTTGGATCGGCACAGCTCCAGCCGTTGCATCCAATTGGGGAGTGAAGCAGTAGATGGAAGACCTCTTTCTCTCTCTCTGTCTCTTTCTCTCTCTCTGCCTCTCCTCTCTCTGTTGTAACTCTGACTTTCAAATACGTAAATAAATCTTTAAAAAAACAATAGCATTATGTTAGATAGAAAATTAACTGTTCTTCTTAAATATAAAGATATAGTTGTATTTGTATACCTTTGAATTATGCCTTAAAGTCTTAGTTGGTCCCCAAAGAGCTTTCAAATCCAGCAAACACTGAAATCTCAAAGCACAAATGAATGCTGATTATTAAAGTGGACAAATGATTTTTTGGGGGATTTGCTATGTCCCCAGTGCAGAGATGATTGTACAGATGTTAATGATTTCAATAATGTGTGGTTAAATAAATGAATTGGGATAATATAAAATTTGTATGTAACTCAGCAGTACTTACAAAAGTCACATGAAAAATAAATCAATGTGATGTAGGGTGTGAAAGATAAAAGCAATAAATATCTTACAATAATTTTGGAAAATGTCAAAAGTTTTAAGTGTGTTTTTTTTTGTTGTTGTTGTTGTTACATGACTCTTAGCTGGTCTTGTCAGTTTGGTCATTGGCATTTTTCTCTATATGAGGCATCTTGATCGTAGTGTTGAATGCATTAACATATAACTGTTTTTACGATTACAACACAAAATGTCATTAAAGGAACTACTAAAATAGACTGTCATTAATCAGAAATAAAATAATTAGACATGGAAAATCAGTGATGCAGGAAGGAATGCAGACAAAGCAATGGTTAAAATTATAATGAAAACTTTACTTTGAACTTAACATTTGCTTTTTACTATAAAGCTTTCCTAGAATCTGTTCTTTAGTGGTCATTCTGGAATTGATATACAGTAACTTAGTTAAAATTTCCTCTGTAATTTAACCATTATATTGATTTTATTACTGATTTTTTTTACCAGTAAAACATTGAATTAAAACAAATTACAAGATAAGTATTTTCCTTAAAATTTTTAGGATTCAAAATTTTTTTCATCCAAAATCAAATTAGCAATACAACTTATGCAATTCTCTTGAATTGCTTCTAACTCAATAGAAGCAAATAACTGTTGTTTGATGTTAATTTTGGAACCTGACCTTTGAGTTGTCAGAGAACCATATTCTGCTGTGAGCACCCAAGGCTGAGAAATAATGCATTATATTTTATATTTACAACAAATATAAATATCACAAATGCAGTGCAGTATAATTGTATTTCACTATTGAAATTATTTAAAAGCACTAACGTTCATTTGAAAATATTAATGAATGAATGAATGACAAATGAATGAATGAATGAAAATGAATAAATAAATTAATAAAGTCATGTTTCTGGATAAAGATATTCAGAATCCCAAATCTAAAACATGTGGTTATATCAAAGGATGCCAAGAAAACAGTTTTTCTAGATTTATTTATTTACTTTAAAAGTCTTTCAGGGGAGAGAGAGAAAGAGATGTCTTTCATTCACTGGTTCACTCTCCAAGAGCAGTAGCTTCATCTGGGTCTCCCACGTGGGTCCAGGGGCCCAAACATTTGGGCCATCTTCTGCTACTTTTCTCAGGCCATTAACAGGGAGCTGGATTGGAAGCAGAGTAGCCGAGACACTAACTGGTGCTTATGAGTTACTGGCATTGCAGGCCGTGACTTTACCCGCTACACCACAATGCCAGCCCCATTAGTTCATGTTTAACTGTCATATCACAGAATTATTTGATTTTGTTTCTACATTTTCTTTTGTTGTGAAAATGTAGACTGCCAAACAATTCAGTATTTAGAGATATGAACTCTGGATTTAACTAATTCTACATGCAAATCTGCCTTTACAATTTACTAGCCATATTACTTTGAGGAAATGTTAATTCTTTCTATACTTTAGTTTATTTAACAGCAAATTTAAGTAATGTTTCCTACTTTATGGATATTTTTGTTTAAAAATGGGGTATCTATGTTGAATTAATGAGGTAACGTAAGTATTTAGAATATGGTAAGTTCAATTGATATGTACTAGACAATATCATTGGGATTAAAACAGAGTGCCATTGTGATTTCAACAAATAAAATATTTTTCCATGATACAAATGTAGTTATTGTATTCATTGTAGAGTATTTTCCTTCATTGTTTCAATAAATCTAATTAAATCACTTTGAACAATAAATAATTTCAATAATTATGTGAGAAATTGGTAATTGACACTTACCATAGTTTTAATAATTACTTGAAGAATAACACAATCAAATGGGATGTACCAATCTCAATTAGTTTGTGCTGCAGGGATTAATAAAATAGTTAAAGAATTTTTTTAGATATTAGGAAATTTAAACATTTTATGAATAGTAGCTGAGTGCATGTTTTTATAGATACTATATGTAGTTTATGAATTATATGGGAGACAATTTTTCCTTATAAGTTGCTGAAGTATTTCGTAATAAACGTTTATTTTAGATGCTACAAAGTAACAAAAACAAAGAATAGATAAATAAGAAAGATAAATGCATATTGAAAAATGAGCATTCTAGAGTCTAGCTAGAGGATAAACATGAACTTACTATATTAGTTTTCAATCTTTGGAAGTATTCATAGTAAAGAAAGGTTGAAAAGTGCTTCCCTTCAAAAGCTTTGCAGGCATACATGTAACACGTGCTGCCTTCAAATTTTTAATAGTTTCTCTGATGGTTGCATTGAGATTTTTGCAGGCTACTGAAAACCTTGTGTTCTCATATTTCAGGCATAGAATTTTGATACATTTTCACTGTTCCACCAAATAGCTTTTGCAATTTACTCAAATTCTTATACTCATAAATCTGAAGATAGACATTTAAATTATATTAACATTTAATGTTCTATAGTATTACTTGAATGGATTCTTTGGGGAAAATGCACATACACATGTAAAATTCCACGTGTGTTTATAATGCTATACCTATATATGTAAATATATACATACATCTGCATATGTAATACATATATGCAATTAAACAATACTCATGATTTTAATATTTTGAATGAAATAAGAGGGGTCAAATCACAAGGAGCTGATTTAAATCATAATGAAAGAAATGATGGTTTTCTGACAATGCTTTGTGCTGCAACATTTCATGAAACTCATGAATCACTACCCCTGTGCTTCCATAGTGTCATTAAAATTTAAAAAGGAGAAGAGGGGAAAAAAAGCAGTTTCTATCTCAGCTTCAAAAAGGGATTAAGCTACATGGCACTGACATCTGGACTTTCAAGCAGGTGAATAGGAGGCCTATACAGGGTTGACAGCCCACTTACTTATATTTAATGCAAAATTACTCTTCTCAGCTCAAATTCTGGAGACAGCAGCGACCTGGTATTGTCATGCTGAATGTGAACAAGACTGTTACATAAAGCCTGGTTCTGCATGTGCTAGATTTCAAATAGAAGCGTAATCTTCTTTTTGAGTATGGATTTAAAGTGTCCACTAATACTGACTTCTGTTGGCCTTTGCAATACAAAATAATTAAGAAATTAGTCACATCAAAGGTTAATATTTTTAACATAGCCTTTTTAACATGAATTTATCATAAATGCATACCTTTACATAGTAATTGTATATAAACTCACTGATATATGTGTCATATGGAAATACATGTGAGAATATTTGTAAGTGTGTATACACACTAACTCATATTTCTGTAGGTATACCTATGCAATTATATGTGATATGTCTACATTATATGTGTGTATATTTTCATATACATAGAAAGCTCGTGTGTGTGCTTGTGAACATTTATATTCACTAATCATTATTTCAATATGTTTCAGCATAGCAGAACAGAAATTATTTCAGCTACTTAAAATACAAGACATTTAAAGCAGGGCATTGGATTAAGAAGTAATTTTGAATTCAGACTAGCAACAGCAGAAAACCACTTCTAAAGGGATTAAAGGAAATAGCAGAGTTATTACTTTAAAAAATAAAACTGAGTCAGAGGAAAAATTAGCAAGGTCTATTCATAAACCTAGAATCTAAGAGAAAGATTTGTTGTCATGTCATGAGAATTCAGAGTATGTGAAAGTTCAAAAAGTTTCAAAGAGAAAAATGAAGAAATTCTGAGAAAGCCTAACTTCTGTTAGCGTGGGATGTTTTTCTAAATATATGTTTGAGAGATGGAGTATGGCAGCAAAGAACATCTGGACACTGGCAAAAGCCAGTCAAGGCATTTTGTCTTTTTGCAAAAATGGGTTGTTCTTAGTTCAGAGAGTGATAATTCTCAGGAAGCAGTTTCTTACTGTAGCTCCTAACAAAGTGAATTTGTATGAGGGAGGCTGCAGCCAGAGCAGGACCTCAGTGAGACCCATTCAATCAACAGGTGGGAAGGTACTGTGTGGGGGGGTAGGGATATCATAAAAACATCTAGATATTAGAGAAAGGGGTGAAAATTATTTTATTCTAATTTGCCCAGCTGTGATTTAAATAAGAAAGAGGAGTAGGGTGGGAGAGTGATATTTGGAAGTCAAAGTTGCAAGGGGTTGATCAGTATAAATGCAATTAAGCCAACTGCCTTTGCACTGGTAATTGTCAAAGTCAGAGATCTATCTGTTGCAGAGACACCTGGAGATAGAGACCCTTGCTCAGAGGTTTATATTTTAAAGGAATGGCATTCAGGTCCTTAGAAAGAGACTCTTGCATTGGAAAAGAAACACCTAACTTCTGAGCAGGAAAGGAGAATGTGTAATGTAAATGCTATAAGACAATGAAGCTGGCAACCTATTCCAGGTGTTGCTAAGAAGAAAAAGGAAATTCTTTTGACAACTGAGCTCTCTTACATGGAAAGTCAAAAGGACCTATTCTTAGGGTACTAGAATCCAAGTTCAAGTTTAGTTAAGTCTGTTAGAGTAGAGTGATATCTGCTCATCTGCATGAGAAGGTATATAGTAAACAAAAGCAATCCCAGGTGTGTGAGTTCATGAAACAACTCTAGGGCTGACGTAGAACCACTGTCTGAAAGGCAGCATCCCACATATGGACGCTGATCCACTTCCAATCTGGTTCCCTGCTAATGACCAGGGAAAGGCATCAGAAGATTGTCCAAGTGCTTGGGCCCCTGTACCCATGTGCGAAACCCAGAAGAAGCTCCTGACTCATGCCGTTGCAGCCATCTGGGGAGTGAACCAGCAGATGGAAGATCTCTCTCTGTCTCTCTCTCTCTTTCTGTTACTTTGACTCTCAAAAAAAAAAAAATCTTAACATAAATAAATACACTACTCCAGTCATGAGACTAATGCTGACAAGATACCATGATGGTGTATAAAGCATTTTTAAAATATACGAATGATGCTATCAGAAGAATGGCACTGAAGGAACCCAAATAAATATAAGACAGATAAATAACATACCCCCATGCTAGAAAAACTATGATGTAATCAACAGGTGATAAGAGAATGAATTTATACAGGGAGTTATCACTGGCAATAAGTAGGGTCCTAAGCAGTAGTGCTAGCCAGGTCAACCTTAAAGAAAATAGAACCATGGACTGAGCTGATTATGGCCACACTGAAAAAAAGAACTCATTGACTGAGTATGACGATGACTACTGAAATCAGTGACAAAAAAGCCCAGGTGAAGTCTGCTTCTCCCTTTCATTAGTGAGGTTCTTCCACAAGAGTGCCCTCAGATGAACATTCACAGAGATACAAATGACCTCACACACCATGTCTGATGTATAAATTACAGCACATATCTAGGACTCAACACTTCTCACTAACTGACCATACTCTCTCTGGTGTTTTTCAAAATACTAACTAACAGATTACAATGTCATCATGCACTGCCAAAGTAGAATTGCACATCTGATATAGGGCTTCCCTTCCTACTGGATTTTTCTTAAACACCCCAAGCATTAAGACATCTTGGGCTAGCATTGTGGTGAAGCTGGTAAAGCCACCACCTGTGATGATGACATCCCGTGTGGGCACAGATTCCATTCCAGGCTGCTCCTTTTCTGATCCAGTTCCTTGCTAATGCATCTAGGAAAGCAGTGGAAGATGGCCCAAATGTTTGGGCCCATGCACACACATAGAAGGCAAAGATGGAGCTCCTGGTTCCTTGCTTCAGGTTGACCCAGCTCTGACTGTTATAGCCATTCATGGAGTGAACCAGCAAATGGAACTGAACCTCTCTTTCTCTCCCTCTCCATCTCTCTCTCTCTCTCCCTCTCCATCTCTCTCTCTCCCTCTCCCTCTCTCTCTCTGTATATGTGTATGTGTATGTGTATGTGCATGTATGTATCTATGTGTATCTCCGTCTCTCTAACTTTGCCTTTTAAATAAATAAAATAAATGAGAAAAAATACATTTTGTCATGATTCTTCATTCTTTTTCTGAGAGTTTCCCCATTTTATGCTTAATTGTTGATCTGATCATATTTTCTGAGTTTCTAGCTTTTAGAACATGGCCACATCTGCAGAAATGGAAGGCAGGGCAAAGAACCACATGAGAAGCAACCTCACCAGGCTGGCCTGATTTCAAGCCTCTCTAATAAGATTTGCTTTGTCAGGCATTTGCACATAACTGCATTCTTTCTTTCTCCTATTGAATCAATGAAGCTTTCTTCCATCTCCCAACTGGGGAGACAAACTTGAGACATAATTTTCCTGCTTCCAATCTGAAGTAATAATAAAAAAGCTTCTCTCTTTAAAAGACCAGTCTCATGGAATACAACAGAGTTGTGAGCAGGAAAACTATAACACATCCCTACAGCTGAGCTATACTTTTTAATGTACAGATCAAAAAACTGCAATTCAACATCATTTGAGTTTTAAAGATATTTTAAAAAGGATATGAAGTGATGGATTTTTCTCACTAATAGATTTTCAAAGTATGGTTAGTTTCCATAATCATATTATATTTGTTTATAGGCTTTGAGCTTCTTACTGTTTTTAAGTGAATATATATATATATATATATACACACATATGTCCTTAAATGATTCTGAAAAGATGCAATTGGAAAATCAGAAAGATGAAAGCACAATTTTGGTGTTGTTGGCTTTTCTGCCAACAGAATTAATCACTACTATCATCAAACTCCCTCAACTTCTTTCTTTGAAATTATTCTTCCTTTGTAATTGTATTTTCTCTGTTTATTCCATATTTATACCTCTTCTTTCTCATTGTATTCTATCTTCTGTATTCTGTTTAGATATACTGTTTTGTAGGGCAGTGTCCCTCAACATTTTTGGTCTCAGCTTCATAGACATCAGAAGCTCTCCATCAGGTACAACTTTATCCTTCTATAGGGGAAAACTTGACGTTACCCGAGACACCTTTTCTTGTTACCAATGTGGAGGTGTCAATGAGATCTACAGAGGAGAGAATGGAGATCTTGCTAAATTCTACACTTCATAGGACAACTTTCCCCCCCAACACATGACAAAGACATTTCTCTCTCAAAACATCAGTAGTGTGTGGACACTGAAATATAAGTGTGATTGAATTTCCCATTACCTCAGTAAAAATGTGCCTTGGAAAAAAAAAGTTGATTTAAAGAAACTTAAAATTTATTTCACTTTATCCAAACTTGGTACATCTGTGGTTATAAAAAATATCCTTGATAGTACACCAAAGCAGCCTTCACTTAATAGCTGGTCATGTGTATTTTCTCTGAGTAAAAAATATTTCCTTATTTGACACTAAATTGCTCATAAGCATCACAAACTTATCACTTTGGCATCTCAACCATATAGAGCTAGAATTAACTGACTGGCTGACTTGAAATCTATTTCTAGAAATAGAGATTAGTAAGCTCATGAATGAATGGACCATTTCTGGGAGCTGTCTGAATTAACAAGTAGAGATTCAAAATTCACATTTTATGTCTTATCTAAAGTCATAGATAAATGTCTGACATTTGAAGGTCATATAAACGCGATCATTCAAAAATGGAAATTGCTTTAAATACATTTATACAAGATGAAAATGACTGCATATTTCTAGGCCTAAAGTTTAAAAGATATTAGAGATTGTTGTGTATTCAACTGCTTCTTGTTTGTGGACATTTCCTGCTCCATTGTAGTTCTTTAGGGAGAAGTAATAAATGCAAAATTCTCTGTCAAAACCCAACTCCCATTCTCACATTACTCAAACCTGATTTCAGCATAAATGTCATGCACTATGCAATGTGAATTTTTCAACAGAGCTGAATTCAGGCTCTTTTTAAATGGAAAGAGAATTCAGCTTCCTGCATTTCTTCTTCTCAAAGCCACTCATGCCATCTGTTTTTGTGAGGTGAACATGAGGCATACTGTAAAATCCATATGCACGGTAGTGTACAAGGAAATTGTAAGAAAATAGTGGGAAACATCAAAAAATGTCATACAAAACATACTACCCAGCAATATAAATTTTATTTAGAAACTTCCCACAAAGGAACTATTGCAACCACTTATTCACTATACTTTTTTTTTTCTGATACCAGAGTGCTTGTACCTACATTGTGAATTCAATAATGGGCTGTATTGAATTATTCCCAACAAACATTGTGTAACTCACATCTTTTTGAGAAATGTGTCTTTAAGAGGAAATAGGAATTCAATATTTAAGACATTTGAAAGGAAAAAGTCAATAAAGTGATAAAGATGATAGATGATAAGATGAAAGTAGTGACCCTGAGTCTTAGTGGTTGAGCAGTGTTGCATAATAGCTTATTGAGATGGGCCTTTAAAAGGTTATTATTCTCTTCTACTGAAAGTATTGGAAATATATTCTTTTTTTAAATGGAATGTTTTTAAAAAGTTTATTTATTTATTTCAAAGGCAGAGTTTAAAAGAGAGAAAGAGACACCTTCAATTTGCTGGTTCACTCCCCAAATGGCTACTATGGCTAAGGCCGGGCCAGGCTGAAGTCAGGAACCAGGAGCTTCTTCCAGGTCTCTCACATAGGTGGCAAGGACCCAAGAACTTGGGCCAACTTTTTGTGCTTTCCCAGTTGCATTAGCAAGAAGCTAGATTGGAATTGGAGCAGCCAGAACTCAACACCAGCCCTTATGGGATGCTAGTACTGTAGGTGGCAGCTTAAACTGCTGTGCCACAGCGCTGGCCCCTAATTGGAAGTTTTTAACTCTCAAATTTTTCTTGTTTGTTTGTATCTTTTGTTCTTCAACATTGACAAAGTAAACTGCTTTTGCTTTTTCCATGGAAACGGTCCAGTTGAAAAATGCTGGAGAGCTCCTTAGGTCTGATTTTGTTGGAAAGTGGTGATCTCCCACGTCATCAATGTGTAGGTGCAGGGTTGCCAGGGGAGCACGCTGCACCGTCTTTATGTAGGTATAAAAAGAGAAGAAAGCAGGGTTGAGCATACTTTTTTTGCTTGGCAGGAAGTGAAGAAATGCAGGAAGTTCCAAGTGCCAGCCAACGTTATTCAATCGAGCAGACATATGAGTATAGGACATTTGTAAATAAAATGGAAGTTTGAACAACTTGGAATTGGGAAAACTAAAAAACAAAAAAAAATTGTATGCATTCAAAGAAGACTCATATGTATTTGAGGCTCAGATAAACAGGATTTTATATATTTTTCAGAGGTAAATTATTTAGATATTAATTATAGAGAACTTTATTTTTGAAGGAAACAAAAATACTTCACGTCTGTTAATATACTAGGATTTCCAGAGAGACTTGGTTACTTTTTCTGTATGGTACAATTTATAAATGCCTAAGTTTGAGATGTATGATGAATAAGATATAAAGAGTAATGCATAATTTAAGCTGGAATTCAAAAAAATTGCTTGTGAAAATTCACTTATGTCCCTAAAAATAATGGCCTTTGCATGAATAATATTTTTGGGTCTACAATTTGATTATATTAATATATTTATATTCACAAATTATTTTATACAGTAATTATATTTTGAATAATAATCTAAGAATTCTTTTTACTTTTTTATGTTTTTATTCAACTATTTTCATTTTATCAGATAGACAAACATACAGAGAAAAAGAGAGGTAGAGATTTCCCTCCACTGGAGCACTGCTCCAATGTGTATAATAACTGCAGCTAGAACAAGCAAAAGTATGGCACTCCACCTGGGACCCAAGGTTGTGGGCCAGCATGTGTTGCCCCCAGGGATCCTCAGGAAACTGGATCAAAAACAGAGCAGCCAGACTCAAACCAGATTCTCTGTTATGGGATGCAAGTGTCCCAAGCAGTGACTTAACCACTGTCTCAAACGCCCACCCCTTATAGTTCCTTCTTGTCCATATTTTACTTGACTCATCAATGTTCAAAAGTTATGACCATTTTCTGTCCCAGGATACATCCCTTATTCTCATTCATTATGCTGTGTGTTCATGCATGTCAGTGTACCTCTTCAGGCTTCTAAAGTGCCTCCTTCTCTATCAAATAACATTTTATGGTCTAACAAGACCTCCTATAGACAAACTTGCACTTTCATTCCACATATCTGCCTATGTGAAGATGAGCATCTTCAGAGCTTTATAAACAGTACTACTGGGGACGGCGCTGTGGTGCAGGGGGTTAAAGCTCTGGCCTGAAGCGCTGGCCTCCCATATGGGCGCCGCTTCAAGATCCAGCAGCTCCTCTTCCTATCCAGCTTTCTGCTATGGCCTGGGATAGCAGTAAAAATGGCTCAAGCCCCTGGGCCTCTGCACCTGTGTGGGAGATTCGGAAGAAGCTCCTGGCTCCTGGCTTCGGATTGGCTCAGCTCTGCCCGTTGCAGCCATTTGGGGAGTGAACCAGTGGATGGAAGACCTCGCTCTCTCTCTCTGCCTCTCCTCTCTGTGTAACTCTGACTTTTGAATAAATAAATAAATCTTAATAAGAAAAAAGTACTACTATCAAATCAACTGCAAAACCAGAAAATTGAACAACATGGTTTTCTCTATCCTTACCAGTGATACGCAGCTACAACATTAAACGCTATATATATATATATATATGTGTGTGTGTGTGTATGTGTGTGTGTGTGTGTGTATATATATAAATCCACTCCCTGTTCTTTATTCTGAACTCCTATTTTATTGACCTTTCATCCAAAGTATCACTATTCTTCCTGAGATGAATGCAAATCCATCTACTGACTTATTCCTCAAAGAACTGCCATAAGATAAGGGGGAAATACAATCTGGTAACTGTTTAAGGGAAGTTTTTGATGACATTGAGTAAAATTTTTATTCCTAAAACAACATTATTCTGTGGTGGGCATTTGATCTGGCACTTATGATGCTGCTAGGGATGCCCACATTCCATGTCTAAGTTCCTGGATTTGAGTCCCACCTCAATTTCCAGTTCCAGCTTTCTCCTATGCACACACTGGGAGGGATCCACTGATGACTCAAGTGGATGTGTTTCTGATACCCACATGAAGACCTGGATTCATTTCTTGGCTCTTGGATTTATTCTGGCCCAGAACTAGTCATCTTGGACCACTTGAGGCACAAACCAGAGAATGGGAGTTATCTCGTTCTCTCTCTCTCTCTCTCTCTCTCTCTCTCTCCCTCATTTGTATCTCTACCTCTCTTGCAAGATCGTAAAAAAAATTCATTATGCACTTTAGTTAAGAGCAGCAATATTTAGTTTATTGATTACAGCTTAGAATTTCTTAAAACTTTTATGTTTAGCTTCCAATTTAAAAACTTGCCAACTGATTGTTGTAATATTGAAACAAAGAGAAGAGAATCAATATAGCTCACAGATACAAATTTAAGAATATACTCATAGTCTCTTCCTCCTCACCTCCCTCCTTTCCATCTTTTCTCGCTCCCTTTCTCCCTTCCTTCCAACCTTTCTTCCTTCCCTCTTTCCTTTTTGATATTTGCATTTCTAATTTGCATTATAGCCAAAGGGTTAATGTTCCATAGGAAAAAATAAATGGCCTTAGTTCAGTGGGAAAATAGGCATGGCTTATGAACAATAATCAAATGAAAAGATGACCATTACACTCATATACAAACACAGATCACTATAATTATAATAGTTTATCCTTTTAACCATTGGTTTGTTAAATATAGAAAATATTTTGACAAAACTGTGTTTGCAGCAATACTGATATACATAGGTATTTATTTTTCATTTTTTAATTTTTTTTTTAATTTTAGCTCCCACACATAAAGTAGAACATGTGGTACTTGTATTTCTGAGTGCAGCTTATTTCACTCAACATGATGTCCTCCAGTTGTATCTTTTTCTGCAAATAGTAGAATAACATTTTTTAAAAGATTTATTTATTTTTTTGTTTAGAAAGGCAGAGAGAGAGAGAGAGTCTGTCTTCCATCTTCTGGTACATTCTACAGATGGTCACGATGGCCGGAGCAATGCTGATCCTAAGCTAGGAGCCAGGAGCTTCTTTCAAGTCTCCCACTCAGGTGCAGGGGCCCAAGGACTTCGGCCATCTTCTACTGCTTTCCCAAGCCACAGCAGAGAGCTGGATTGGAAGTGGAGCAGTCAAGACTCAAACCGGTGCCCATATGGGATGCCAGCACTGCGAGCTGCAGGTTTACCTGCTATGCCACAGTGTCGGCCCCTCATTCTTTTCTTAAATAAGTGAATAATATTCATGTGTGTGTGACATCTTTATTATTTCATCTGATCATGGGCACCTTAGTTGCTTTCATATTTTGGCTAATGTGAACAGTGCTGCTATAAACATGGTGGTTTGATACAGCACATTTATGTCTTTTGGGCATACACCCAATCATTGGATTGGTGGATCATATGGTAAGTCTATTTCTAGTTTTTAAATAAATCCCCATTCTGTTTTCCACAGTGTCTGCACTAATTTATATTCCCACCAACAACGTCAAAATGTTCCCCCTTCTCCACATCCTTGCCAGCATTTGTTACTCTCTGTCCTTCTGATAATAGACATTCTGACAGAAGTGAGGTGATATTTCCTTGTGGTTTTGATTTGCATTTTCCTGGTGACTAATGATGTTGAGCATAACACTCATCTATTAATCCAATTTTACATCCTCATACCTTAAAGAATAAGTGTTGCATTTACATTAGTTATCAATTCCTAATAAAATAAGTTGTTCTGTGTGAAAATAGTAGCCAGGAACTCATTTCTGTTTAATTAAGATGGGTAAATACATGGTATATTTTTATTAATTGCAAACCCCAACTGATACTCAAAGTAAAATGCAATTATAATTTAGTAAGATGCCTAGATATATGTTATAAGTTATTCTATTAGCATGTAAAACTCCTAAAACAATACTTTTCTCTTAACAGTGAATGTGATTGTTACAAACAGGTGCCATGGATTCAGTAGCATTGATGTATTTTACATGTTTCCATAAGGTTTGGCAAATTGTCATTTTCACAGAAGCTGTCAGATTCAGAATTACAAATAGATAGAGTAAAATGTAAAAATCATCACTATAGTTATTCACTTTAACAGGAACGCAACAGATGCATAAAAAGCACCTGACAAAATTCAGGGCAAATTCTGACACAACAGAGGTCAAATTCACAATTGGCAGAGTTATGAATGATAAAGAGAATTAAATAACTTTCTCATAAAGATGTATGTTAGCTTCTTTGCTAGAGTTTCTATAAGGTTTCTCAACTTGACCAACCTAATAACTATTAGCTTGTGGAAAGTTTTAAAATGCTAATGTAGGAGTCAACGTTGTGTTGCAATAAATTGAGCCACCACCTGCAACAGCAGCATCGCCTATCAGAGTGCTGGTTTGAGTCCTGGCAACTCCACTTCCTGTTCAGCTCCTGGCTAATGAGTCTGGGAAGGCAGAGGAGGATGGCCCAAGTCCTTGGGCTTTTGCTACCCATGTGGGAGACTGGGATGGAATTGGAGTTCCTGGTTCCTGGATATGGTCTAGGCCAGACCCGGATATTGTGGTTTATTTGCAGGTGAGCCAGGGAATGCAAAATTTCTCTCTCTCTCTCTCTTTCTCGCTCTCGCTCTCGCTCTTGCTCTCTCTCACTCTGTGTGTGTGCATCTTTCTCTTTCTCTCTCTCTCACTGACTCTGTCTCTTCCTCTCTCTCTCTAGTACTCTTTCAAATTAATAAATAAAACAATTCATTTTTTAAAGATTTATTTATTTGAAAGGAAGAGTTACAAAGAGGCAGAGAGACAGAGATCTTCTATCCACTGGTTCACTCACCAGATGGCCACAATAACTGGGTGTTCGGCTGTCTACCAAGATCAAGAAGTATCCCATGAAAGGTACAGTGTGAATGTCCTTGAGCACATGCCCTGGAATCCTGGTAGGGCAGGGCTAGAGTTTATAGCCATTCTTCAGAGACAGACTTTAAGAACAAATTAGAATGAACTTACAATAATTATATTCAAGGTGTGCCTGATTTTCAAAAGAAGAGATGAAATGTGAGAGCCTCCATCAGAAGAGCATGCCGCCGGATAGCTCTCGGCCAGCACTTTTTACTAGAGGGTACAAGCAATTCTACAAGCTAGCAATAACATAGGCACAGCAATACGTTAACCAAAGCCCACCATATTAATAGGAAAAACCAAACCCTACATTCAGGGACAAGGGACAGCAAGGTTATCTATATTATTCAGTACGTCTTGACTTATGTCACAAGGATCCAGATTCTTATTTAGAACCTTGAGCTCCCAAAACCAGTATTCATCATTAGTTACAGATTACCTGCCCTGCTGCCTTCTGCCGCTGCATTCTGTTGGGTCGTGTGCCCTCATCCAACCTGCATAGGCAGAGACAAGACTGCCACCGTTCCCTCTTCCAGGGGGCTGTGGCACATCTGAGAACACTTAGGCAGTATCCTCTACAACAATGTTTGTATTTTGCAGAAATATCACAGAAGTATTGATAAAATCCCCCTTCCATCTTATCAGATATGAAATGCAGTTTGCATGATTAATAGTAATAATTTTAATTACTTGATACAAGTTTTTTATATTCCAGGACTCTCAATGTTCAGCTATTGTTTTTGTTTTTATTGAATAAGTATTTTGTGAGGAGGTACTTCTGACTCAGTAAATACCTAGTACTTCCTCAAATTTTCAACCTTTGTATGCTTATCTCTGTTATCTCTTAGATTTCTATTTTATCATAATGGGTTATCATCTAAAATTTCATTATTTATATTAATGTTCATATTTTCATTCATTTGGTCAGTTAAGCAAAATCTCTATAGACTTGTGTGCTTCCTTTTGTAACTTTGGTTTATTTTTTCTTTATTCTATATCTCACTATTCTAGCAAAGTTCAATTATCGATGCTTTTCACTTCTTTTAGGCATGGAATCAACCATATCTAAGGATGTAAACATATAGAGGATTGTGATTAGCATTGCAGTTCAAATTCTGATTCACCAACACAGAATTTCCACTATTCATTTTAGTTTTCTCCATTTACATATATTTATATGCGCTGAGCTACACCAATCCAAAACCAGGAGCCAAGAGTTTCTTCCAGGTCTCCCATGCAGGTACAGGGGCCCAAGGACTTGGGCCATCTTCTACTATTTTCCCAGGCCATAGCAGAGAGAGGGATCAGAAGTGGAGCAGCTGGGACTTAAACCAGTACCCATATGGGATGCTGGCACTGCAGGCGACAGCTTTACCTGCTACACCACCGCACCGGCCTGACATGATTTAAAAAAAATAAATAAAGAAAAAAAAGCAGCTGTTCTTTGTAAAATTTTCCTGGTCTTCCTTTTCAATATTTTTTAATTTTATTTTTAAAAATTTTTATGTGCATATATTTTACCTTTGAATACTTCTATATTTTATTTAAGTTTAACAAGTTTCATATATATTTTTATACATTTTTAGGAATATAGTGGTACTTCCCCCCTACCCTCCCTCTAAACCATGCTCCAAACTTTTTATTTTGTTTTTGAACAATTATTATTTATATAAGGTGAACAGATTTCATGTAGTTCATATATACAGATTTAGCATAGTGATACTTCTCACCCTACCCTCCCTCCTCCTTCCTTTCTTATTCTTACTTTTAATTTTTTCAAAAACACACTTTCAGTTTATTTTGTAATCATAAGATTAACCCTCCACTAAGTAAAGAATTCAGCAAAAATTAAGAAAAAAATACTATTCTACAACAGTAGAGTCAAGGATTATAAACAATTATCAGTTTTCAAAATGTCAGAATCATTAATATGCTTTACATTTTTTCTACTCTATTAATTACCACAGACCAGGGAAAACAAATGTATTTGTCTTTTTGTGACTGGCTTGTTTCACTAAGTATGATGGTTTACACTTGTATCGCTTTTGTTGTGAAAAACAGGATTTCATTATTTTTACAGCTGAGTATTATTCCATAGTGTATATATACCATATTTTCATTATCCAGTCATCTGTTGATGGGCAGCTGGCTTCATTCCATATCTTAGCTATTGTGAATTGATCCACAATAAAATGGGAATACAGATGACTCTTTCAAATCCTAATTTCATTTCCTTTGGGTAAATTCCCAGGAGTGGGATGGCTGGGTCATATGGCTGATCTATTTTCAGCTTTCTGAGGAACCTCAATACTGTCTTCCACAATGGCTGTACTAGTTTGCATTCCCACCAATAATGGATTAGGTACCTTTTCCATTACATGCTCACCCACAATTATTCTTTTTTTAAAGGTTTATTCATTTATTCAAAAGTCAGTTACAGAGAGAGACAGAGAGGCAGAGAGAGAGAGAGAGAGAGAGAGAGGTCTTCTATCCACTGGTTCACTCCCCAAATGGCTGCAATGACTGGAGCTCTGCCGATCTTTTTTTTTTTTAACTTTTATTTAATGAATATAAATTTCCAAAGTACGATTTATGGATTACAATGGCTTCCCCCCCATACCGTCCCTCCCACCCACAACCCTCCCCTTTCCCAATCCCTCTCCCCTTCCATTCACATCAAGATTCATTTTCGATTATCTTAATATACAGAAGATCAGCTTAGTATACATTAAGTAAGGATTTCAACAGTTTGCTCCCACACAGAAACATAAAGTGAAAAATAATAGATGATTTTTTTTAAATGATGATGAAATCAGATCAGACCTATTGTCATGTTTAATCCCAGTGAGAGTCAAGTTGGGAGTTGATAATTTCTTTTTTTTTTTTTTTTTTTTTTTTTACAGAGGATCAGTTTAGTATGCATTAAGTAAAGATTTCAACAGTTTGCACCCCCATAGAAACACAAAGTGAAATATATTGTTTGAGTACTCATTATAGCATTAAATCTCAATGCACAGCACATTAAGGATAGAGATCCTACATGAGGAGTAAGTGCACAGTGACTCCTGTTGTTGACTTTACCAATTGACACTCCTGTCTATGGCATCAGTAATCTCCCTATGCTCCAGTCATGAGTTTCCAAGGCTATGGAAGCCCTCTGAGTTCTCCGATTCTTATCTTGTTTAGACAAGGTCATAGTCAAAGTGGAGGTTCTCTCCTCCCTTCAGAGAAAGGTACCTCCTTCTTTGAAGACCTGTTCTTTCCACTGGGATCTCACTCACAGAGATCTTTTGCCAGAGTGTCTTGGCTTTCCATGCCTGAAATACTCTCATGGGCTTTTCAGCCAGATCCGAATGCCTTTAGGGCTGATTCTGAGGCCAGAGTGCTATTTAGGACATCTGCCATTCTATGAGTCTGCTGAGTATCTCACTTCCCATGTTGGATCACTCTCCCCTTTATTTATTCTATCGGTTAGTGTTAGCAGGTACTAGACATGTTTATGTGCTCCCTTTGACTCTTAGTCCTTTCATTATGATCAATTGTGAACTGAAATTGATCACTTGGACTAGTGAGATGGCATTGGTACATGCAACCTTGATGGGATTGAATTGGAATCCCCTGCTATGTTTCTAACTCTACCATTTGGGGCAAGTCAGCTTGAGCATGTCCCAAATTGTACATCTCTTCCCTCTCTTATTCCCACTCTTATGTTTAACAGGGATCACATTTCAGTTAATTTTCAACACTTAAGAATAACTGTGTATTAATTACAGAATTAAACCAGTCATATTAAGTAGAACAGACAAAAAAACTACTAAGAGGGATAATGTATTAAGTTGTTCATTAACAGTCAGGGCTATGCTGATCAAGTCACTGTTTCCCATAGTGTCCATTTCACTTCAACAGGTTTCCTTTTTGGTGTTCAGTCAGTTGTCACCGATCAGGGAGAACATATGGTATTTGTCCCTTTGGGACTGGCTTATTTCACTCAGCATGATGTGTTCCAGATTCCTCCATTTTGTTGCAAATGACTGGATTTTGTTGTTTCTTACTGCGGTATAGTATTCTAAAGAGCACATATCCCATAATTTCTTTATCCAGTCTACTGTTGATGGGCATTTGGGTTGGTTCCAGGTCTTAGCTATTGTGAATTGAGCTGCAATAAACATTAGGGTGCAGACTGCTTTTTTGTTTGCCAATTTAAATTCTTTTGAAAAATGTCTTTTCAAGTCTTTTGTCCATTTCTTATCAGGATTGTTTGTTTTGTTGTTTTTGAGTTTCTTGAACTCCTCCTAGATTCTGGATATTAATCCTTTATCAGTTGCATAGTTCGCAAATATTTTCTCTCATTCTTTCAGTTGCCTCTTCACTTTCTTCAGTGTTTCCTTTGCAGTGTAGAAGCTTTTTAGCTTGATGTAATCCCATTTGTAATCCCATATGTCTTTTTTTTTTTTTTTTTTTTTTTTTGCTTTGATCACCTGTGCTTCTGGGATCTTTTCTATGAAGTCTTTGCATACGCCAATTACTTGCATATGCAATTACTTGTTATCCTCCAATAATTTGATAGTATTAGGCCATAGATTTAGATCCTTGATACATTTTTAGTACATTTTTGTGTAAGGTTTAAGGTAGAGTCTTGTTTCCTCCTTCTGCATGTGGAGATTCAATTTTCCTGGTACCATTTGTTGAAGAGACTATCCCAACTCCTGGGATTGATATTAGCTCCTTTGTCAAAGAATATTTGGATGTAGATATGTGAATTGTTTTCCCTGGATTCTATTCTATTTCATTGGCTTGCATGTCTATATTTGTGCCAATACCAGAATGTTTTGATAATAACTACCCTGTAATATGTCTTGAAATCTGCTATTGTGATGTCTCTGGCTTTGCTTTTGTTGTTAAATAATGCTTTAGTTATTCAGGGTGTCTCTTGTTTCCATAAGAATTTTAGCATTGATTTTTCTAGATCTGAGAAGAATATCCTTTATATTTTGATTGGGATCACACTGAATCTGTAAATTGCTTATGGTTATATGGATATTTGTGATATTAACTCTTCCAATCCATAAACATGGAAGATTTTTCCAATTTTTGTGACTTTTTATATTGCTTTCTTTAATGTTATACAATTTTCATTGTAGAGCTCACTCACCTTCATGGTTAGATTTTTCCGAGGTATTTAAATTTTTTCTATTATGAGTGATCTCACAAGTTTTTTTCAGACATGGTATTGTCTATGTATACATATGCTACTGATTTTTGTGTGTTAATTTTATATCCTGCAACTTTACCAAACTCTTTTATGAGCATCTATGTCTCTTAGTGGAGTCTTGATTTCCCTCTATATAGAATGATGTCATTTGTAAACAGGAATAATTTGACTTCCTCCTTTCCCAATTGTTTCCCATTGATTTCTTTGTACCACCTAGTGGGTCTGACTGAAACTTCTAGGACTATAGTGAATAACAATGGTGAAAGTGGGCATCCTTGTCTGTTCTTGGATTTTAATGGAAATTCTTCCAACATTTCCCCATTCAATATGATGTTAGCTGTGCATTTCTCATATATTGCCTTGACTGTGTTAGGGAATGCTCTTTCTATATCCATTTTGCTTAAGGTTTTTATCATGAAAGGAAGTTGAATTTTATCAAATACTTTTTCTGAATCCATTGAGATAATCATATGCTGTTTATTGCTCAATTTGTTAACATGGTATATCACAGGTGTTTTGACTTGCCCACTTTGAAGAATCCCTGCATATCAGGGATAAATCCTTGTTGGTCTGAAAGAATGGTCTTCCTGATGAGTTGTTGGACTTGATTAACTAGTATTTTCTTGAGGATTTTTGCATTTATGTTCATCAGTGGTATTGCTCTATAGTTCTTGTTCTTCATTGTATCTTTTTCTGGTTTTGGGATCAAGGTGATGCTGGCCTCATAAGAATGAGGGAGGACTCCCTCCATTTCAAATTGTTTTAAATATTGTGAGAAGAATTGGAGTTAGTTCTTCTTTAAAAGTCTGGTACAATCCAGCAGTGAAATTATTTGGTCTTGAACTTTTCTTTGTTGAGGTCTTTATTACTGATTCAGTTTTTATCTTGGTTGTTGGTTGTTGGTCTGTTTGGGTTTCAATGTTGGCATATAGTTGTTTGTATTAATTCCTGATGAGTCTTTTTATTTCTATGATATCCACTTTTACATTTTCTTTTTCATTTCTGATTTTATTGATTTGGGTCTTCTCCATCTTTCTTTGTTTATTTGGGCCTCTGGTGTATCAGTTTGTTTTGTTTTGTCAGAAAAACAGCTCTTCATTTCACTGATTCATTGTTGTTTATTTCTTCCATGATTTTAATTATTTTTGTTCTCCTATTAATTTAGAATTTGGCTTGTTATTTTTCTAGGCTCTTACGATGCATTCATAGCTGATTTATTTGATGATTTTCCAACTTTGTGATATGCACCAAATGCTATAAGCTTCCCTCTTAACACTGCTTTTGCTATATCCCATACATTTTGATATGTTGTATTGTCATCTTCATTCATTTCCAAGAATTTTTTGATTTCACTTTTGACATCTTCTATGACCCTCTCTTTATTCAGAAGTGTGTTGTTTAGTCTCCCTGTGTTTGCATATTTTCTACAATTTTTTAGATTGTTAATTTCCTGCTTCATTCCACTGTAATCAGAAAAGATACATGGTATGATTTCACTTTTTTTAATTTGTTGAGACTTGCTTTATGGCATAGGATATGGACTTTTCTAGAGAAAGTTCCATTTACTAGTTAAAATAATATATATTCTTCCACTGCGTGATAAAATGTTCTATAAAAATCAGTTTAGTCCATTTGATCAATAGTGTAGGTTAGCTCTATTCTTTTCTTGTAGATTTTCTGTTTGGTTGATCTGCCCATTGATGAAAGTGAGGTGTTGGAGTCCCCATTACAACTGTATTGGAGGCTATGCCTCCCTTTAAATCAAATAATATTTGTTTTAAATAGCCAGGTACCCTGTGATTGGATGCATATACATTTATTAGTGGCACATCTTCCTGTTGAATTAATCCCTTAATCATTGCACAATGCCCTGCTTTGTCTCTTTTAACAATTTTTGTGTTAAAGTGTATTTTGCCTGATATTGGGATTTCTATGCCTGCTAGTTTTTGATTTCTATTAGCATGGAATATCTTTTTCCATCCTTAGACTTTCAGTCGACATGTATATTTGTTGGTGAGGTGTGTTTCATGTAGGCAGCAAATAAATGAGTCTCATTTTTTAATCAATTCAGCCAGTCAGAACAGGTACTTTTCCTAGCAATAGGAGATGTGAAAGAGTTAGAGTCTCAGCATTCAATTACATTTGACACCTTTGTTGATGATAGATGCTAATAGTCTCTATGTCTAAATTTAAGAGATGGGAAAGGGCACTTCACATTCCGTACTAACTGTGAGGTTTCTTCTGAAAGGTAAGCATACATATACAGGGAATGGTGAAATACTGAAGATGATAATTCAAGTTGCCACTTTCCATACATTTTTATGAGTTATAATGTTTTTAAATTTTAAACTGTTCAAAAATGAGGCTGCTTTTTCTTGTTCTTTCTCTTGGCCAGAAGCAAGATGCTGTCAAATTAACCCTCACAGATAGCTGGGTGGAGAGCACCGCTTTTCAGCTCAAAGAGGGAAGCAGTACAGAGAAAGCAACTATTTTCCATGCCATGAACTCTGCTCTGGGGAGTGAACTCAGTGTGGCTGATGTGGTGCTGTAGGCCGAACTCCAGCAGAGAGGAAGCTGTGCTGGCCAAGATGCACAGGTGGATGAACTGCTGTGACAACCTGGCCCCTTTCAACACTGTCCTCATGCTGCTTGAGTGAATCTCTAACCGATTTCAACAATGGTTTAGATTTGAAGATTTATGCTGTTTCAGTCTATTATTATAAAGAGAAGGTGATAGCTCCATTATGTGTTCCTTTACTTCCCTATACATTGTTAAGCCATTTGAAGCAAGATTTCTTTCTAGTTCTAGAATCTGTGAAAACGTACGTTGACATAGATCAACACTTTTTAGACCATTTGTAAATAGTGTCTGGAGGGACCAGCACCTTGGCACACTAGGTTACTCCTCCGCGTGCAATGCCTATATCCCACATGGGCGCTGGATTCTAGTCCTGGTCGCACTTCTTCCAGTCCAGCTCTCTGCTGTGGCCTAGGAAGGCACTGGAGGATGGCCCAAGTGCTTGGGCCCTTGTACCCACATGGGAGACTAGGAGGAGGCCCCTGGCTCCTGGCTGCGGATCAGTGCAGCTCTGGCCGTAGCGGCCATTTGGGGAGTGAACCAATGGAAGGAAGACCTTTCTCTCTGTCTCTCTTTCTCACTGTCTGTAACTGTACCTGTCAAATAAATAAATAAAAAATCTTAAAAAAATAGTGTCTGCAAATAACACATTATTTTCCCAAGTATTTTTTTCATATTGAATAGACTGTAGTTGAACTGACCTCTTATACCATGAAAAGAATCAGTCTAGGGCAAACACTCTTTGTAGTGTTCCTTCTGCTGTCATTTGGTATAGTGCTTAAACGTGGAAAGAAAATTAGAGTTCTGGATACGAGGCCAAGTAAGGAATACTTTGTGGTCCAATAGCAATTAGCCACTCAACTTTGCTACTATTAAGCAAACAGAAAATATCGTTGTATTTGTTGACAACTACTAAATATTCATTTCAGATAAATTTTTGGAGTGCTTTCAAAAGAAACACATGCTATTAAAATGCATTTTTTTCTATCAAGAGCACTAGCTATTCTCATCCTTTGAAAAAGTATTTAAACCTTTTATTCAAACATTGTCATTGTGCACAGTTTACTTTTTTCGAATCACAGATTGGTAGCTATTTTTTATTAAAAAAATCCTTCCTCACTCACTGAATGATGAAGGATGAAGCAGACAGTGACAACCTCATTTAGTAAAGAATATACAGGAAATAGACCTGCTTTTGCATTCTGTATTCAATAAAAGGTTAAGATCTTTTTTTCTCAAAAGAAAAAAAAAAACTGCTTGCCAACTTTTCTTATATTGAAAAATAAAACATTCAAAATATTAAATATTAGAAGATTTTTACCATACTAAGTAGGATAACAAATCTGTCCAACTGTCTCTGAAAGAAATGAATGAATGAATTTAATGCTGTGATTAACACACATTTTAATGAATGCCATTCGCTAATGTACCAAAATCACTCCCCTGCACCACAGTACATTAGAATGGGAGGTGTTAATCTGTCAGCAGCTCTTACAAGAGTCTGTGTTTAATATGTTATAGATGTAATAGACTTGTAAAAATTAATACTCTTTCTAAAAATGCTTAATAATTTGGAGAAAGTAATGTAATATTTCAGTGATACAGCTTTTAAGAAATGAACAGAGAAATGTTAAATGACTCTGCATTGATAATGATGTTGAAGCTATTGAAAATGTGATAAAAAAGTACAATCAAATTAGTTGCAAAAGTAAATTTCAGATAGAATAAACATCCAAGTATTAAAAGATGTAAAAAGGGATCCCTGTTAAATATAAGAGTGGGAATAAGAGGGAGGAGATGTACAATTTGGGATATGCTCAATCAGACTTGCCCCAAATGGTGGAGTTAGAAATGTGCCAGGGGATTCCAATACAATCCCATCAAGATTGCATGTATCAATGCCATCTCACTAGTCCAAGTGATCAATTTCAGTTCACAATTGATCATACTGATAGGTCTAAGAGTTAAAGGGATCACACAAACAAGACTAGAAAGAGAAAGAGGGCTGAGCCAAGCTGAAGTCAGGAACCAGGAGCATCTCTCAATCTCCCATGTGGGTGCAGGAGCCCAAGTACTCAGGCCATCTTCCACTACCTTTCCAGGTGCATTATCAGAGAGCTGGATTGTAAGTGGAGCAGCCAGACAAACAGGTGCCCATAAGGAATGTCGACACTGCAGGAGGAAGCTTCTTCTATGCCAGCCGCTATTGTAGGTCTTATACTTGACACTATTTCATTTTATTTGTATTATCATTGTTATTATAATTATTTTTTATGTTCTGGCACTACAAATTTATTAAACTCATACTGATCATTTCCTACCATGACTCTAAAAAAATCACAGTATATTCAAGGCAGTCAACATACTTCTTCCTATCAGGCTGTTGCTTCCAAAATAGAGCAGAGGAAAAATTCTGTTCCGTAAAATCCATCCCATAAGAACAAAAGTATTGGTCTCTAAAGAAACATATGCAAGCAATAATCAGTATTGTTTACACTGGAAAAAATCAAACAATTGAATATTCATCAACACAGTGTGACTGAATAATTTACTGTACACACACTGAAATTAATATCTTGGATTTATTTATGATTTCATTCTATGTTATTTGATCCAGAAGTATATTCACAAAATATTAAGGAAAATTACACTGAAAATAACAAAATACACTGCAGGTCTTATAACAGGGTTTTATTTCTGTGAAGTAATGGATGATATGTACTTGCAAGTGACTGGCTGACAAATTTAAATAAATCATAAATATGATGTACTTTTGGTATTGAAGTAAAGGGCAGAAATCACTTAGGTGGTAGAAAATTAGGATATGGAAACAAGTAAAAAAATCTACATGGAGAAGCCATGAGGAATTACCATATGCATGTATGTGTTATAAATAGCATTGAGTGATACAAATTTTCAAAATTAAATAAATAGTTGAAAAAATATATTTGAAACTATTCTTACATCATGCTTTATGTAAGTTTCTAATTGATAATGGGTAGACCATTGAAATAGTAAACAAAAGAAAACATGAAGTTTATATGTGCATATTTTTACCCTATTTTATTGTTGCCAATTTAGAATAATATTATGACTTTGTTTAATTGCTTTGACATTGTAAATCATCTATAAATTATTTTAATGAAAACTATGAGAGAATATGCAAGTTACAAATGTATATAATATGTGGATAAATATCAATTTAAACCGAGTCATGAAATGAGATCATACTTGAGCTAAAAAGCAATTGGAATAATTGCCTGTTAATTTTCATGACTTTTCTCAAAATGTATGTTGGCTTACAGCTATTAATTCAATAGACAAATTCATTTAAAAAAATCACCTTAGGCTTAACTGATATGTGTAGTACCATTTTGATTTCTGGAACCTGTCCAGAGATTTCATTTCAAACAAAGTGATAAACTCATTTCAGTCTCAAAGGTGACTCACTCTTCTCTGCTTATTGCAGTAGGAATGCATCCTATACTACAGCGTAGTTTATATAGCAACAAACTGTAAAATATTCTGCCTTTTTTTTAATAAAATAGTTAAAAGTAGAATGGAATGAGTTTTTGTCCCTTGAAATATTATTAATCATAAGTCTTTGGGATTTGTCTCAATCTAATCAGTTACTGAACATTGACCTATTTCTTTCTTTAATAAGAATGACTTATCTCTGATAAGTAGTATTCAATATCTGGTAAATGAAATTATTGCAATGGAGAATCTGAGAAAATTAAAACACAGTTGGCCAAATATGTGAAGTTGATTTTAATGATCCTGTGAGTGAAAGAAATCTAGGGGTTTTGGTCCTAGTGATGGAGGTAGCATAATAATACATTTTCTGTTTTCACCTGACACTGAATATGCAGACATGGAGAAATCACATTTTTCATTTGGTATGTTGAAAATTTTCCAAATGCATAAGAAAAAGATTATGTATAAAATGTAGTGATACACATTTATATGTTGTGAATTTTCCAACATTTCAAAGTTAAAAACAGATGCTTGATAAGGAAAAGTTTAGAATATTCTTGTTTGTGGAGAAGCATATACAATTTTGAATACCTTCAACATGCCAGTGGGTAAAGTAAAGAGTTAATGAAGCCGAATGGGTCTGTCACAGAATGCTCAACTCATCTCAGCATGTTAAAACTTAATATAAAGAAATATTCCCAATGTTTGTTAACCAGTTAAACCAGCATATTAGGAAACTATCAAAGTTGACCCATAGTGAAAAGAAAAAAAAATCCAGCACAAATAATAGCTGCCATATATTCTAGAATTAGCAGACAGTGAAATTAAAATATATCAAATATGTTCAAAAACATAAATAGGTCAGGAAGACTTCATTCACACAAGGTAAATATAATTGAGTTCAAAAGTAAAATATTTAGGATGAAAATAGTTTTGCAGTACTCACTGAATATCAATATTCTAAGAAAAGATTATTGAGCTTGAAGATACTGCCATGGAAACAATATGAAATTAGATACAGTAAAAAGAAGAAGCTAGGTCCAACTCAAAATTTTATGTGTGTGATTAAAGCCCTGGTGAAACGAAATCCTAAAGATTTCAGGAGGAAAGGTTCTTTCCCCACTCCAGACTCAGTGATGAATGACTGCACTGAAGTCTCTAAAACAAACTGATGTCAAATTTTAGCCCAATGACCTCACCCTGTACCTGCCCAGGATGAAGTTGGCCATGCTGTTAATCTATCAAAATCTACTACAGCATGAAAAGATTCATTCTCTCCACAGTAATTAATATTTACCTATGATATATCCAGCGAGAATTGGGTGAGTTTAGGTCAGCAAAAAATAATTCTTTTATGTCATTTTTCTAGAGTGAAAAATTAATATCAAATAAGTAACTGTAAACACATGACATTTCAGTGGTAATAGGTGTTGATGCAGAGCAGAAAATTCAATTCTAAGAGATTATGACATAATCTAGCTAGTGACATCAACCATCCTTTTGTAAAGGAGCAATACTTCCACTATGAAGTGGGGAATAAATAATGTTTAAGTAGAAAGAAGAAGCATTTTCATCCTGCATAGGAAAAATCTGTGCAAAAATATCTGTTATGGGAAGAGGGAATAGTGTTTAAAAAGGGAAATAATGTTGGCATCGCAGGTGAGTTTGGGGATAGGAAGGAGCAGACCAGGATGCTCACTCTAACCATTGCTACTCAATGTAGTCCTGGAAGTTTTAACCAGAGCCATTAGGCAAGAAAAAGAAATAAAATAGATACAAATTAGTAAGGAGGAAATTAAACTATCCCTGTTTGCAGATGACATGATTCTATATATAGGGGATCCAAAAAACTCCATTGAGAGACAATTGGAGTTCATAAAAGATTTGGTAAAGTTGCAGGATATAAAGTCAACACAGAAAAATCAGTAGTCTTTGTATACACAGACAATATCATGGCTGAGAAAGAACTTTTAAGATCAGTCCCATTCACAACAGCTCCAAAAAGAATTAAACAACTTGGAATAAATTTAACTAAAACTTTCAAATATCTCTCTCTATGATGAAAATTACAAAACACTAAAGAAATAAATAGAAGAGGACATTAAAACATGAAAATATCATGCATGTTCATGGATTGGAAGAATCAACATCACCAAAATGTCCATACTACCAAAAGAAATTTACAGATTCAATGCAATCCCAATGAAAACACCAATGATATTCTTTGCAGATCTATGAAATAAAGATGCTAAAATTCATATGGAAACCCTAAATAGCTAAAGCAATCTTATAGAACAGAAACAAAGCTAGAGATATCACAAAACCTGATTTTAAGACATACTACAGGGCAGTTATAATCAAAACATCCTGGTACTGGCACAAAAAGAGACAGATAGACCAATGGGACAGAACAGAAGCTCCAGAAATCAATCCACCCATCTACAACCAAATTATCTTTGACAAAATGAGTTAAAATCAATCCCTGGAGCAAGGCAGTCTTTTCAACAAATAGTGCTGGGAAAATTAGATCTCCACTGGACCAATACCTTACATTTTACACAAAAATCCACTCAAAATTGATAAAACACCTTAATCTATAACCCACTATCCTCAAATTCCTAGAGAACATTGGGGAAAGTCTGCAAGACATTGATATAGGCAAAGACTTCTTGGAAGCTTCTGCACTGCAAAAGAAACACTCAGCAAAGTGAAGAGTCAATTAACAGAATGGGAGAAAATATTTGCAAGCAACACTGCTGATAAAGGATTAACATCCAGAATCTATAAAAAGATCAAAAAATTCAACAACAACAAACAATACAGTTTAGAAATGGGCAAAGGACTTGAATAGGCATTTTTCAAGAGAGGAAATTCAAATGGCCTCAGACACTTGAGAAAATGTTCAGGGTCACAAGCCATCAGGGAAATGCAAATCAAAACCACATTAAGGTTTCACCTCACTCCAGTTAGACCGGCTCTCATACAGATATCAACGAATGACAAATGCTGACAAAGATGTGAGAAAAAAGGTGTGAAATTATTAATTAAACTATATATCATCTCCTTTGTATTGCACTACTTTTGCATGTCTTTATCATATCAACTGCCATGTTATATCAACATTTAGGTTTATGAACTTTTTAGTGTCTGATAGAGATGCTGGAATCTACTAAATGTGAGTGTACTAGTATGAATTAGATGACAATTATATTGTGGCACTATATAGCCTGCTATTATTCTCTTGATGTGAATCACTTTAAAGTAAAATATTCATTTTATTATTGTACCACATGCTCCAATGATAATGCATATTTTTTGGAGAATAGTGTTTATTTTAATCATAATTTAAATTAGTCCAATTATTTGACTCAAGTGTACTGACAATGAATTAGTCTCTCAATAAAGTCATTACCTAGCCTTTTGTCCTTTAAGGAATCTTATTCCTATTCATTCATATATCATATTTTCTCGCTTCTGAGAACTTACATATTGCAATTCTAAAGTAAAAGACTACATATCCCATTTTCCCATTCTCTCCCCAGAATAAATATTTAATTCATTATTCAAAATGTTGTTCATGAGTAAAGGATTCTGACATATCTGTTGCGAACATTTATTGAATATATAATACCGGAAATCTTATGTTAAAAATCATATTATTTTATAGAAATATTTCTGATGATTAAAGTCTGGGTAATAGTATTTCCTCTAGCAATGAATTTTATGGAATACTATTTTTATAAGTTTTTAAAATTTTGGTGGAATTCAGTATTTGAAAACATCAAACCTAATCAAAATGAAAGGGTAAACACATTCCCTTGGAGATGAATCTCCGCTTTGAAGAAAGGTGGCTTGAACTAACTTTAAATTGATTTATTTCCTAGGGCTGGAATAGAGTTCCCCAGTCTAGCTTTTTTAATTGGTTCCCAAAACTCTTTTTTTTTCCTCAAACAGAATCATCAAACTCACTCTGATATGAAATGTGAAGCCCACATTAGACCAAGGTAGAAAACATAAAACAAAACAAAATTTACATTATTTTTTATTCTGTTTTTACTGGGTGTGAATTTCCTTAGAATAAAAAAAAATCAACATTGTTTGACTTATTTTTTTTAAGGTAATAGCATGCATGAACGTAAATTCCTTTTTATTTAGAGAAATTTGAGCTTAGTAGACGTTAGGTAAAAAGTCTACTGAAGTACAATTGAAAAATACTTAAGAATTTTAAACATGTTTATTACTGACTTTATCATGTTAGTTTAAACATGAGGGAGGAAGGAAAAAATTGCTTTTTGACATTTAACTATTGCATTCTCTTGTCATATGGGTATTATTCTTGCATACAGCAAGCCACTCTTTAAATTGAAACAGGACAATGAGGTATTGACAATGGTTTGAAAAGGAAGATTTACTGTATTGCATTTGTTGTAAAACTTTACCAGGTACTGTTTTTATGCATAATTTTCAATGTATCACAAACCTCTTTCTGCATGGTGCAAAAATGGAAATAAAGGACTCGACAGCAGAGTCTAGCTGGAGTCATGATAATTCTTGCTCTCCTTATTGTCCCTTATGCTTCATAGTTTGTACTTGTTTTAGAAAATTGAGTATATAATCATGTTGCTAAATTCTAAGTCATTCATTATGTTATATTGATTCAGGATATATTATATGCATGCCCTGAGGGAGAGTAGATTCTCATTAGTGATGGTGGTTAAGTTCTACAGAGTACTGAAAACACTAAATTATTGAGCTATTGCTCCTCAGAAAATACAGGGTTAGGTTCTTGGGAGCCTCTGGGTATAATGTACTTGTCAATCAATCAGTGCATAACTTTTGCTTTATGTGTGTTTCTGGCTTATATCACCTTATCCCATATACTCTATTTACTCCTTAACATTGAGTCCACCACCAACAGTACTTTAAGTAGCGCCTGAACAAAGCTTAACCAATATGTCTATGCATACCAGTCATATTGGTATTCTAAATTCTTATAATTTTATCTTCTTTCAGCACCCATTCTGAACTTAGGGTTAACTTTCTCACACCAAAAGCAAGGTTTCATTACCCTCGCCACAGTTTCCTGTTCTCCATCTCCTCCCAGTTTCTTCTATTTTTAAAGATTTATTTTATTTATTTGAAAGAGTTACAGAGAGAAAGAGAGCCAGAGAGAGAAAGAGGTCTTCCATCTGCTGGTTCACTCCCCAAATGACCCCAACAGCCAGAGCTGAGCTCATCCGAACCCAGGAGCCAGAACCCTTTTCTGGTCTCCCACATGGGTGCAGGGGTTCAAGGACTAGAGCCATCTTCTACTGCTTTCCCAAGGCATAGCAGAGAGCTGGATCAGAAGTGGATCAGCTGGGACTGAAACAGGCGCCCATATGGGATGCCAGCGGTGCAGGCCGGGGCTTTAACCAGCAGTGCCACAGAGCTACCCCCTACTCCCAGTTTCTTAATAGGGTTGGTACATATCCAGGCAGTCTTAAGCAACTCTCTTCTGATTGCCATCTCTCTACAGCACAGCCTGTGACAAGGTGGGGTGTTCTAAAAATTTTAAACCTCAAGACAGTAAAAGTAAAGGTGTGTGGGTTGTGTTGAGTGAACATTAAGAAAACATTTGGTACCAGAGGGCATCAGATGCCAGACACCTGGCACCAGCCACAGATGTCAGGCGGGACTAGGTGTTGATTGCTGATTGGCTCACCACTTCCTGCTTGCTCACCATGCCTGAACACTTAACTGCTGATAACAGAATGTGGTTTTGCTTTTAAAACCCTGGCCCGCCCCTACTGCCAATCCCCGTGGTCTTCTCTGGATTTGCTCTGTGAGAAAGGCTGTCACCAGCTAGTTAACAAAGACTCCTAATTTGATCTCAAAGTCTTGCTGTGTTTTAATCAGTGTGCCGTGCAACAAGCCAAATACAAAAACAGTTAACATGTACACTGCCCCTCTGTGCTCCACATGGGTCGAACAGGCACACCACAAAGGCTCGATTCCGTCAGCATGGAACTGATGCCTGTTGGCTTTAAACCCATCAAACTCCTTGAGAGAATCCTGCTTGGGTAACTCCGTGCAACTAAATAAAAGTTTTGGTTTGCAGGTCCCTCACATTTATTCTTCTTCACTATCCACCAATTAATGTGTGCTCATATCTCCTGGATAGTTCCTCTGTTCCTATTCAATTCTTAAAAAGTTATGACTTTTTTTTTCCATTTGGGATCTGCAAGTAATAAACTGCTTCTGTTATTTTATGCTTTATTGATTTGCCTTCTTTGTTCTTGCCTGCCTGGCACAACTTCTGCACCCGGACTCAACTTCTTTCCTGGTCAGGCTTTTCTATAGAGTGAATATCTTGCCAGGGATAAATAGGACACAGATCAGATACAAGCCGCAAGGGCGTCTGCCAATTTCAAAAAGTTTGCTATGAGAGAGACACCTGGCCCCAGGTTGGGCACTATCACATTATTCCATCTTCGGGAGTAAAGAAGTATCCTATGAAATGCACAAAGTAAACATCCACAACTATGTCCTCCGGAGCCCTATCAGGGCAGGGCTTGAGTTCATAACCACCCTCCCGAGAAAGACCTCAGGACCAAATTAGAAGTAAAAATACAGCCCTTGGGGTTCAGGATTGTAGACAGCACTTTAGCACTACACTTGGGAGCCATTGTAAACTGCAAAGTCAACAAGAAGAAGCATAAAAATGCAAAAAAATAAAAAATTAAAACATGGCCCTGAAAAAGCCTCAAGGATGCCTCTTTTCAGAAAAAAATATCTAAAAGAGGAAAGCAGAATATCACCCTGTTTAGCCTCATCTGCAGTAATATGTGTCAGCAGCTCAAGTTTTTCGCTGTGCTAAGCAGGTCCACAAATGACCATGGAAGTGCTGTGAGTGTTGATTTTAGTGTCTACACACATTCTGAAATACAGAATCTGACAAAAAGGATTGATTCTCTCTTTCTCCCCCTATATGATATATAGTATATGTATTTAAATCAAAATAAAAGAAAAATCAAAATCATAAGAGCAAACTTTTTGATATATATATAAGGTTCATGGAAAATTTGAAATATCTTTTAATTCCATTTTAACAATAGGATCAAAAATATGGTATATTTATACTTGTACATAAACATGTGTATGTAACTACATATACAAAATCATTTATCTATACACATGATCATAAGGACACACATATAAGTGTGGATTTAATGTTTGTATATATGTAAATCACTTCTGAAGATTTAGATGAAAGAATATTAGACATCCCATCTCATAGCTTATATATGTATCTTACAAACATAAAGTAGTCTAGTTAGCTTTATGTGAGATTTAGAAATATTTCTTCTCATAATTTGTATGCTCTTTCAATAACTTCACTTGTTTATGGTTCTTAATATTATTTAGTTTTAGCACAATATTTCCTTAAATACGGAAAAGTTTTTCATTTTATGGTAGTGTATAGAACAATAATCTGCTTATTTTCTTAGAATTTCAAAAAGAGAGAATTTATACAAGATCCATTTCTCTTAATTTAGAATAAATACTGTGGTTGGTTGAATGCTGGTCCCTTAAAAATTTCCAGAATGTTTGACTATGTTAGGTTACATGAATAAAAGAAATTGAAGTTTCAGATAGAATTAAACTTGCTTATCAGTTGATTTTAAAGTACAGAGAAATTTTGAATTACCTTTGTAGTTCCATTTTATTTTAACTGAAAGCCCTTGAAAACGTGCGAGGCAGAGAGAGGAGAGTTATAAACAAATGTGGGGTCAGCGTTGCGGCACCAGGAGTTAAGTCACTGCTTGTTATGCTTGCATCCCAGACTGGAGTACTGGTTCAAGTTCAGGCCACAAGGCTTCTGACTCAGATTCCTGCTATTACCACCTGGGAGTTCTTGATGATTGCTCAAATGATTGAGCTCCTGACTCCTGCTTCAGTCCCAGCTGTTGCAGCTATTTAGGGGAGACAGCCAGCAGGTGTAATAACTTGCTCTGGTTCTCATTATCAGCATTTCAAGCAGATGAAAATGAATAAATAAACGATTTTTTAAAAAAGAAAGATGTCATGATGTATGCAGTTTCAGAGCAATGTATTATCTGAAGGTTTTAACCCTCCATTGATAATTTGTAGATGGAGCAAGAGGTAGAGAAAGAGTTGCTAGGAGAAGGAAAGGATGAGGAAATTGATTCTTCCCTAAGGTCTTCAAAAGGAAGGCAGCCCTGCTGATTTTAGTTCATAGGAAAATCAGACTTCTGACCTAACATCCAGGGGAATATTAGACTACGAGATGATCAATTTCGATTCTTTTAAGCCACTAAACTTTCAGTACATTGTTAACACCAATAACATAGTGCATCCTCCCAATTTGTCCTATCTCTACATTTGTGCACACATCCAACTCCATATATGTGCATTACACACATGCATATAAATATAAAACATGTACTTTATATATGTATATAAACAGATACCTAAACTATGATTTGTACTACACATTTGCATGCCGTTTTATATACTGATTTCCATAATTCCACATATTAAGTCCACTGACATATAAACTGCATGCTTTTGACTTGTCCTGCTGCAATATTACCTTTTTGAGAGGAAATGCCTGATTTGGTTCAAGGAAAACAGGATCAATCCTGAACATTAAGTTCAAAGTAATTCACATTCTGGCTTTTTCAGTAGCAAAGCTGCTTCTCAGACCAGCATTCTAAGAAGCTTATGTGTCCTGATGGGCTCCCCTCTTACAAAGAAGTCAATGATATTTGTATATTTTATGGAAGTAAAAGCATCTCACCAAGCCAACTGATCTTGGAATTCTTCTTAGGAAGGAAGGAAACCGTTGGCTGATTATATTTCAACTGGTCATCTAGAAAAAATAAGACTCTGAAGCTGTGGGCAGAGAAGAGGAACCCAGAGAATATAGCCAGATGGAACAGGACTGTAGTAAAATTAAAATGTAAATAATGAAGCATAGCTATCAAGTGATCTGATTAGTAATTTTGTTGAAAATGTTTAATCTGCACAGGGCAATTTATTACATCTGCGTTTCTTTGATTGAATATGGTCTCAGTTTATGTTGGTCATGTTGTCTAATGGGGGGAAACGACTAGCCAATTATATCAGCCTTTCTCACAGATTCTCCCTCCTAACCTCCTGTGTGTGCTGTCCAATAATTTACAAAGGCAAACTCAATTAGTAATGTAACAGAAATTGAAAAACAATTTCATTTCCAAAGAGCAGTCAACAGGCTGCTCTCCTCTGCCTCCACACCAGATTTATCCCACATTTTTGCTGCTGGAAAATTGCAATTTAGGGAATTATATACATCCTAAGTATATTGAACTGGGAATTTTGCATAATGATTTCAGGATTTTTCAAGTGTTACTATTTGTTTTTTCTTTATGTTTATATTTTGAAAATGTTTTCCTACAAACATGTCTGTCAGTCCATTTGGTCATAACAGCAGATGATGGATGAAATCGGGTAGCTCTGTGCCTGGGCATAAAGACAGTTTTGGGGTACTTAGTGGTAAAGGGTTCCTCTAAGTCATTAAATGCCCTTATTTACTCATTGCTGTGAAAGCCACTTATCAACTGGGTTTACATCCAAGTTATTGAAATCCATTAGAAATCATCTGAGGAAGAGAGGTAAGAGCAGTTTGAAAGTGTGGCAATAGGGGCTGACATCATGGGCCAAGACAAAGCTCAAAGCCAGAACTCAGTCCAGGTAGACCACATGAGTGGTAGGGAACCTAAATACTGAACCTTCACCTGCTGCCTCCCTGGGTGTGCCTCAGCAGGAAGCTGAAATCATGGATGTGGCTGGGATTCAAACCCAGTACTGATTCAAATCAGTATGTCACCTCAATTGCTGTGTCATACACCTGTCCCAGAAGAGGAAGGATTGTGAAAGTTGAGTGTTTGGGGCTGGTGTTGTGCAGTACTGGGTAAAGCCTCTTCATGTGATGCTGGCATCCTTACAGGTGCCAGTTTGAGTCCCACTTACACTTCTACCAATCCAGCTCCCTGTTAATGGCCTGGGATAAGCAGTGGAAGATGGCCCAAGTGTTTGGGTTCCTTCAACCACTTGGGAGATCCAGATGAAGCTCCTGGCTCCTGGCTTTGGCCTGATTCCTCCCTGGCAGTTGCGGCCATTCAGATGTGAGATCCCCTTTTCCTCTGTTTCCTTCTCTCTCTAACTCTGACTTTCAAACAATACATAAATCTTTTTTTAAAAAAAAAAAAAAAGATGAGTAGTTAAAACAGTTGCTACAAAATCCTATCTTCTGATATCTGTACCTGTGTAATCTATTTTTATCTTTATTGATAATTTTTTTGATCTTGAGAATAGGTTATACTTTCCTGACTTTTCAAATAGCTCCCACTTCTGATTGAATTCTGGATGTTAATGATGTTGAGAATCTGGGTTCTGTTATATTCCTAATAGGAGTGCTATGTTTTCTGTGTTAGTTTCTTGGGCAATTTGTTTCACAATTCAAATCTAATGCCTGTGGCAGTTCAAAGATTCATCCCTTTCCTTTAGCTTTAGCTGACTTTTGTGTAAGGAACCTCTGTGTTTCTGACTCAGGGGTCAGATGGATATTTGGGCAGAATTTATACACAGAATTCAAGGCCTTTCTTCCCTGCTTCTGTCCTTTCTGGGATTTAATCCTTGAGTTTAGTGACTATGATTATCCTGCATCGTCTCCTTGGTTTTCAAAAAATGTCACCTTGTGTTTTTTCTGTTTGTTTGCTTGTTTGTTTGTTTATAATTGAAATTTCAGTCTTCCTGTCAGATGTAACTGTGGGCTGGTCTGAAGCTAAAGACAATTAAAACGAGAACATCTCCCTTCACCTCGTGCCTTCTACTTTTTCCAAATGTTAACTCCCCTTTAGTATCAGCTATTTGTCATATTCTACAAGGGTGGCATCGGGGGAAACCTTTTTTGTTTTTTTTTTCCGGCCAAGAGCCATTTGAATACTTATGAAATCACTTGAAGGACATACAAAATTATCAACATAAAATTAGCCTGCTATAGTTTTTTTTTTAAATTTTGAGTCACACCTATGGTTGCCTTAGCAGAGTCAAACCAAATGATTTTGTTGTGTGATTTTGTGTTACTTTAGCAGGGTCACACCAAATATGGCCAGCTTGCTGGACATTCCTCGCCCCTACTAGCCCCTTGAGGTAGTTGTCTTTATATATTTATTTTTTTCAGAAAAGACATTTATCTTTATTCAGGATAAAAACTACTAATAGGTATCAGTAAAGAATAAAATCCCAATCCTTTTATTCTATAGGTCAGAAAACATCTCAATACATTAAGTATTGTAGAAATCAGTTGTTATGAGATATTTAGTCTATGTGTGTAAGGCAAAGTATCAGGCAAGACCTATTCTTTTCTTCCAAAATGTAGTGGAAAGCTAAAGTTTCCTCTTCCCACATGGCTTGCACTGGATTTGATGTTCCTGTGGTAAGGAAACTAGATTCAAAAGTAGTTTTTATAAATTGGCCAAATAAACAAATGTGCAAACAGTAAAATATTCTCTACCCAAATGGGCTTAAATTATTAGGTAATTATATCTATAAGCATTAATAATTGCTATGTATTATGTGTGGAATACGATATTTTCTCCTTTATAAATTCCTTGAGATTTGGCTAGTTTTCCAAAGGGCTCTAAAAAAATATTTAGACATTTAGAAATCACATAGACTTTATAAAGAGCCATGGAATATCAAATAGAACTATGAGATGGCAATATTTCTGCTTCTGTTATATAGAATCTGTTATTTGAGAAAACAAACCAGAATTAAATATTTTAAAAGCCACTGTCTGGCACGACTGTAAATCATCTGCTAAGAATGGAAAGCATGGGACTGGTGTTGTAGTGAAGCAGGTTAAGCCACTGTTGGCTATGCCAGCGGCACATATTCAGTACCACTGGCCTGTTCAGATCCAGCTTCCTGACAATTTTCCTGTGAAGGCACAAATGAAGGCCCAAGTACCTGGGCTTGTGCTACCAAGGTAGAGACCACGATGCAGTTCTTGGCTCCTGGTTTTAAGCTCAATGGCCCAGCACTGGCCATTGAGGCCATTTGGGAATTGAACCAAAGGACAGAAGACTTCTCTTTCTGTCTCTCCCTCTCTGTCACTCTTTCCTTAAATAAATAAATCATATTTTTTAAAAATGTAAAGGTTTAGATGGCACAGTTTATATCGGTGTTGCACATGAGAGTGCCTGGGTTTCCATCCCTACTTTTGGCTTCTCCTAGCTTCCTGTTAATGAATACTCTTGGGGAAGGATGGTGACAACATAAGTAACTGGGTTCCAGCCATCAGTGGGAGAACTTGCATCAGAGTCCCAGCTCCTGGCCCACAAGACAATTTGTAATTGACTCAATTCGGTGATGAGGAGACACAGCTGTGCTGTTCATTCTTTGAATAGAGTGGTGATAGTTTACTCCAATGCTACTACATAGTGGCTTTAATTGAATTAAGCGTGTTCTGAAACAAGAACAATTTAAAGGCTAGAATTTAACATCAACATCCTAGCTTCATTTCTTAGTTTGCTGCTTTATAGAAGTAGAAAATATTTTGAAATATCACTGTGACTTTATTGAGATGACTTCCTTTTTCTGTGCTCATGGAATGATATTTCAGATCAAGTAAGTGCTGCAGATTGCATTCTGAGTGCATGCAATTGATTTCCAATGGTGTATATCCTGATTGCAACCTGACACATTTCCTGCAACAGGATGGACTGCTTTTCATTTTACACAGGCAATAATTTAAATAATAATTGACATTAAAATAGTACTACAAATAATAAGTTTGTAATAATGAATTGTTCTTAAGAGTTAAAATACATATTGTATTTTTTGACACTGATATGGCTACCATGGATTTGACTTTGATCCAAATCATAATGCAACTACAAATTTTGTAAAACAGAATTAAAATATTTTCAGCATTTTACGTTTTCACTATCAAAAGACCATTGCTCAGTAGACGAATGATTTTGCAGTGGACCTATGCTCAGAGTTACATTTCAAATTCTCATTACAGAGAAATGTAAAGGACAAAAGAAAGACGGGGAGACCCCACCAAATCCTCACTGGTAGTTTTCCATATGTAGTATTGAACATGGTATAAGAAACAAGAGAATGACTCATTTAGTTTCATTAGCAAATCTGTCAATCTGTTGACAGTGCAGGGCACAACATAGGCTAATGGAACATTGTGATCTGCAAGTCATTTGCAAAATGTAAAGATATTATTTTAAAAGGAAAGCTTCACAACCTGAGTATTTAATGTTAAAATAGAAATGAACAAAAATTATGTAAGTCTTTTAATATTAAATTAGATGAAAATTGCCAGGCTTTGTATTAAAAATTAAATCATATCACCCCTTGATTTGTGGAACATAATAATGTTAATTGTAATGACATAAATAACTTTTGTTGGTATGAAGGTCTTTCTGACATATGGAATTTGAAACTTACTCCATTGTTGACAATCATTAATGCGTGAATTCAAAGATCTTTTAATGCATGCTTTATAAGAAGTCTGGATTTAGATTCAGGTTTGCTTGCTTGATTGATTTGGTGAATTTTAAAAAAGGCACTGCTTCATCAAAATTCAAACAGATGAAAACTAAATTACTTCAAGGTGAATTCTCAATTCTATATAATTTTCTCATTTTGAAAGAAATAAAAAGATTGCCTAACTTTTGCTCATATGTTTCCAAGGGCAACTGACAAATTAATGTCACCATTTATAACTAGCCCAAACCACACTTTTCCTTACTCTTTCTCACATAATTTGACTTTAAAATATATGTATTGATGGCCTAAAGTAAGAAAAATTATCCTCTATTTTCCTAAGATACAATAGCAATCCAAAGATACCTCCTTTCACAGAACTTATATTCTAGAGGTAGTAGGTAGCACAATAATGAGAAACTTAATACACATATGATATGTGACATTGGAACATTATGATCCTGATGGATAAAAGACAAAGTAGGGGAAAGAAATCGTTTGCAATTATTGATAGGACAATTGTGTATAAGTTGATAAGAGAAGTCTCTTTTTGGTTATAACTGTCCAAAAGATGTAAGAGGTGAAACAATTACTCATGAAGATACTTGAAGGAGTTTAGAGCACACAGAATCAGAGCAAAATCCGGAAGAGTATTTGCATAGTGCATTTGAAAAAACCCAGTGTGACTGGGGAAGCAGAGGGTATACAGAGGGAAAGTAATTCAGGATTCTGAAAACTCAGAGTTGATAAAGTTGGGTTTGGGTTTTTTACTAACTATATGAACTTTGGCTTATACTTAAAACTGGGAGCTAATTCAAAGATTTTAGTCAAAGAGTGAAAATATTACACTTTTTTTTTAATCAGAATTCTGGCTACAATGTAGAAAAGTCACAAAAGATGGTAAGGATCAAGTCAGGTCAGCTAATTATGGGACTATTGCTGGAAGTCAGACAGGAAATGATGGAAAATGCAGTAAATCCAACAAATCTTATCTTAGAGGAAATATCCTGAACAGAAATCTATATACTTACCAGACCCAATACAGTGTGAAAAGGTAATTTCTCTAAGCTGCAAGTTTAAGAAAACACACTCACTTATGTTTTGTAGGAGTCATTTTTGACAAGATTTGTATGATGTAATAACTACATTTCAGTGTGAATTAACTCATTGCAGATTATATAAAATGCATTGAAATATAGCACATGTGATAAAATTAAAAAGAGTTTGGGAGGGCTTAATGTGTAACGCTGATGCTACAATCTGCCTTTACTTGCATTATTTCCAAAATATGTTTCTGAAAATTTGGCCAGATAGCTTGAGCAACAAATACAATGACTATGTGTGGGTAACAGATGATTTCAGAAATAGTTTATAATCTTGAATAAGATTCAAAAAACGAAAAGCACTTTACCATAATTCCTTTTCATGTCACTTTTGTGTGTGTTCTGCATTTAATATGTAGTCATTAAGCCATTTTTAGAAAACTTCAGTATTTAACCATTTTCTCTTCTCTATCTAATCATAGTTCTAATATGCACCACTATAATTTTGAAATCTGCTATTTCGCATCCTAACTAGTTTTGCCCGTGTTACAAGCCCACTATTTTCACATGAATTAGAACATCAACTCTTTAGGAAAACTGTATATAATAAAAAAGTTCTTTTCATCCCCCCAAATCTCTGATATATTTATACTATGAAAGAAAAAAGTCATCATTCAAGCTCTTGCTAGTATTTTTATAACATCGCAAAATATTTTATTCTATCCATAACCTAAAATGATCATTTAAAATATATAAGTACATTGCTATAAAATATATATGGAAGTTCCATTAGTAATATTTAATCATTGATAGGTTATATTTCATAATTAACCAATCATGAGGTTAGAGCCCTGACACATAAATTAGTGGAAAGTAAAAGAAAACATAAACAAGTAAAAATATCAGAGGAACTTGAGAGCATCCCAGCTTTACTACTAGCTATTAACACTGGCTTTCCATAAGTAGCCAGCCCTCACATTCTCTCCAGCAATCGGAACTTGGTGTGAGAATACCCTTTTTGTTTCATAGCTATCCATATTTACAAAATAACCTTGCACAATTTTGTTTAGCTAAGCTCATTCTACTATAAGATAAAAAGTACTATATAAATAACTCTGTAGTTAATGTGATGTTTCTTTTCAAATCTTGTGAACCATAAGGTCTTTCAAAAAGCCAAGGAGAAATTCAATACTTAATATTAGGAAAAAATAATTACATCATCCAATTTAATAATCAATACTCATATTCTGAGTGTCTGGTCCTGAAACAAGTTTTGCTACGTCATGCTTTCAGTGCCCAGTACATTAGTATACTGGCATGAGAAACTATGAGTAGATGCATGTATCACCAATGAAAATACAAAACAACTAAGTATTAGAGCTGGAAGTTAATATCATAATGGCTTCTACTTTAGTAGATAGTCATGAAATCTTTCTCCATGGGATATGAATTTTATCATACTAAATAATTCTATATGTATGATAATGTGAAGAGTGTAGAGGGTATTTTACATTAGGCTCAGCCTATTCACCAGACTCATTGCTTGCAAGCCTGTATTCCGAAACCTTGGGAGCTTCCTAAGAAGAGTTTTAAGGGAAAAGCAGTTATGATCTTCCTACCATTCTGTGCCTTGTATCTTAAACCATGAGACTGAGAGGACACAGAGAGAAAAGCATCAGCCTATTGAACAGCGACTTCTGTAGAATATATTCCAATTGCCTCTGGTTCGTTGATTACTGGGAAGTAGATCATGTTTAAAGAACTAAATAATCAGAGCACTGGAATCTGAAAAGTTCTGGAATCTAAAGTGTTTATCACTCTAACAGCAACTCTTCATAGTTTCTCCTGTAAGAATAGTTTATAATGAAAGTAAGGCTTTCACTAATGTCAAACATCACCCCCTTGATTACTAAATTAACATTTAATATAGTAATTCTTTGTGGAGTCCTATTTATAAACATATATCTGAAATATATTTCATACAATGTTTAATTTCAGACTTTGGTATTGATTTAGAGCTAAGGAATAAATAAGAAGATAAATTTTCCTGTAATGCTGCACACTTATGGTGCCTGTACTCCAAAGACAGGGACAGTTCCAGAATCATACTGTGTATTGGGCTGAAAATAATGCCTTGTGACTCAAAAGCTTTCTTGTCTCTACTCTCTAGCAAAAAATAGTATTCCATATCCAATCTTGATGGGCTGAAGCCTACTGATGGTCCCTGGCCATAGTCTTGGTGGAGTTTTATTGTAAAGAAGCAACCTAAGCAATGTAACGACCAATGTTCCCAAGTACTGTTCAGTGCTGGGGTGAAAGTGTGAACTCCAAGGATACCATGTTTCATTGTAGTTCCAGTATTTCTCATAGTTGCATCTCTGCATGCACACCCCAACTGCATCTTTTTACAGTTTCCACTCAGTATAACTTTGCCTCATAACATTTTGCCCTTCACTATCCCTTTACTGCATAGATAGAAGTATTCAATGACGCTTGTTAAGGCATGGTGGGGAAGACATAGGGGATATGGGCCACTTCAATGAGATTTTGCAGTAGGGGAAGAAAATTGAGCTCAACTCCAAAGGCATTTTATGAAATTGGGAATTTATGGCCAAGAAGCAAGGTTGGAGTCATAGGGTAGAAAACTACTAAGAGAAGACATCAAGGACCTGGGAAATTCAGACTAAAGGATCTACCAGGAGACTGGGGGAAGATAGGTCAGGGTGATCAGACGGCACCTGCGAAAGGATGAACAATGAAGAACCTGATATTGAGGCTGACCAGGACTGGAGGGCAGGAGTTCCTGGCTAAACTGACTTAGCAGTGCTCTTGTTAAAAATGGACTTTACAAGGAAGTTCACAGTTGATCCCACAGGAAGTTTCGGGAACCTGACTAAAGTTTGTTCAAGCAAAGACTAACCATCATCTCCAACCTAATGACCCTCCTCCCTTTCTACCAAACTGTGACACTGTGATCCATAATAATCACTATCCTGCCTGTATCCCCACACCTGCTACCCTTATATTTCTTATTATTTGCTAGAACTTCAACTCTGATAAATCTAATGCCTATCCCTGTCCTAGTGCTTCAAAGTAGAGGCAGAGAAGCCAAATAACCTACTATTATTTATTTATTTATTAACACATTTTTATTTTTTTCTGGGAAAGCATTTTGATTATCTTCATCGGGTGGTGCTACCCATTTCTGCTTCATTTTCTTTGGGAACCTGCTAATTTTCCTGCTTTCTAAGAGGTGAGATGCTACAGTGATGAACACTTGAATATGAATGTTTCACGTCATGTAATGTTTCTACAACAACCTACCTTATCTAAGCATGTGGCAACTCCATTGTTGCAACTGCTCTTTTCAAAATGTTTGGTGCCACCACTGTTGCATTCCCAGGTCTTGCATGGTCTTAGCGGACCAGTTTTCCCAGCTATGGCTTATCCCCTTAGGTTTCATTCAAATCAAAGCTGATTCTTAGATGCCATGTGATGCTCAAGCAGTTTGTTTTGACAATGCTCTTACAAGATGGACAGCAGGAGCAGGCTGGTGGTAGAGATCTGATACGATCAGGGTTCAAATAACTGCCTGTCTTGGGGAGTTTCATTTGGAAGGAAAACCCTTTTCTTATATCTCTTCTCAGTCTGATCAGTTACCAGGTATTTCTTTCATAAAGGAAGTTAAAGACATTCTTATAAAGGTGAACTTACTGTTAGAGTTCATGAACATCACGTTGTTGTTGAGGGGCCTGATCTCAGCTCAATCATGGATTTTAGTCCACATTGTCACAGTATCTCAGGAACTCCTGCACATGGCTGGAAATCCCCAAGCCAGGATGCATCATACAACTAAATGACTCTGTCATTTGTGTGGGTCTCATGATCATTGTTAACAATACAGTCACAATTTGTCTCTTGTAGTATACAATAAACACATTCAAACAATCCATAATTTGTGCCAGCTCTCCCTTACCTACATCCAAGATTTAATCACTCATGCACAAGTATTCAACCATGAAATCAGTCCTTTCTTTCAATGGTTCTCCTGCTGAGATCCCTGCTTCCTCACCCCCTACTTTCGACCCTAACCATCTTTTTCCAGTAGTCCTCCCAAGCGCTTCCCTATTTATTCCAGTATAAATTTTTAAGTTTTTATCTGATATTTCTTCAAAATATTTCTCAACCTGGAGTATTCTCCCAGCAGATACCTGCATAGCTCCATAATATCATTGCCCAGGGGCTGGTGCTATGGTGTAGCAGCTAAGGCCACTGCTTACAGTGCCAGCAACCTATATGTGAGCCAGTTTGAGTCCCGACTGCTCCACTTCTGATCCGGCTCTCTCCTATGCCCTGGGAAAGCAGTAGAAGATGGCCCTACTCTGTACCTATGTGGGAGACCCAGAAGAAGCTCCTGGCTCCTGGCTTCAGATCCACACAGCTCCAGCTGTTGTGGCCATTTAGGGAATAAACCAATGGAAGGAAGACCTTTCTGTCTGTCTCTCCCTCTCACTTTCTGTAACTCTACCTCTCAAATAAATAAATGAAAACTTAAAAAAAAAAAAATCTCTGCCCAAACACATCTGTGTCAGACAGGCATAAAATACTTGCTCACACCCAGTACTGTCCTCCTTTCTTCTTTATTTTTATAATCAGTATTACTTGCCACTGTTAAGTATAGATACATCACCAGCTAAAATTGAATTGTTTTTCTCTACCATTGTAGATATATACTGTTATTTGCAATTTTAATATTAGAATTAATAAGAACTTCATTTTTATAAGCTCAGACTTTCTCAATTGTGATGGTTACACCCAAGGAATTGTTCTCTTGATGTTTATAATCCATGGAATTATTTTCCTGTTAAGTGTAGAAAGGGCTTGTAAATTGTTTCATCAATAACATAGGAAAAGTGGAGTGATTTCTTAACTGGAATTAAGTTTCTAAATCTCTTTATTTTGAATGAATCAAAAAAAGATTATTCTGTGTGCAATAGAAATAATCATGCTAAATCTGTTAAAACAAATAGGAACACTGCTCTCTGTATGTTGACAAATCTTGCTGTCTGCATGATTTAATTGGCCATTTGGGAGAATATCCCATGGCAAGAAGCTATGAGTGGCTTATGGAAATATGTCAGGCAACAAAATGGCAAGTCTTCAGTCACAGAGCCACCAAAACATAAATTTTACCAGTAATCTGAAGTTCAGGAACAAAATGTTCCCCAGTTTAGGTTCTAGGTAAGAATGTCATATTGATCCATTTGTGGCTGACTCTCCAATAGAAGACCCAGCTAAACCAGGCCCAGAGGCTAGATCCCCAAAAGCTATGAATAGTAAGTATGTTCATGTTTAAGGTGATGATGTTGTATAAACTTGTAGCACATTAGATAGTATGCAAAATCTCCATAGGTATTTTCTAGAGTCCTGTACTTTCCTCTTTTAAATAACACATCATGTTATAATTATTTATATATATATATGTGTGTGTGTGTGTGTGTGTGTGTGTGTGAATCCTTTTGCTAAAGGAACTATCTAGGATTGTTTTCTTTATCCTGTGTTTAACTCTAATTTTTTTTTATTTTATTTTATTTTGCTTTCAAACTTTTATTTAATGAATATAAATTTCCAAAGTACAACTTATGGATTACAATGGCTTCCCCCCCATAACGTCCCTCCAACCCGCAACCCTCCCCTTTCACACTCCCTCTCCCCTTCCATTCACATCAAGATTCATCTTCGATTCTCTTTATATACAGAAGATCAGTTTAGCATACATTAAGATTTCAACAGTTTGCTCCCACACAGAAACATAAAGTGTAAAATACTGTTTGAGTACTAGTTATAGCATTAAATCTCAATGTACAGCACACTAAGGACAAAGATCCTACATGAGGAGTAAGTGCACAGTGACTCCTGTTGTTGACTTAACAAATTGACACTCTTGTTTATGGCATCAGTAATCACGCTAGGCTCTTGTCATGAGCTGCCAAGGCTATGGAAGCCCCCTGAGTTCACTGACTCTGATCATATTTAGACAAGGCCATGGTCAAAGTGGAAGTTCTCTCCTCCCTTCAGAGAAAGGTACCTCCTTCTTTGATGACCCATTCTTTCCACTGGGATCTCACTCGCAGAGATCTTTCATTTAGGTTTTTGTTTTGTTTTGTTTTGTTTTCCCCAGAGTGTCTTGGCTTTCCATGCCTGAAATACTCTCATGGGCTTTTCAGCTGGATCCGCATGCCTTAAGGGCTGATTCTGAGGCCAGAGTGCGGTTAGGACATTTGCCATTCTATGGGTCTGCTGTGTATCTCACTTCCCATGTTGGATCGTTCTCTCCCTTTTTTATTCTATCAGCTAGTATTTGCAGACACTATTCTTGTTTCTGTGATCCCTTTGGTTCTTAGTCCTATCATTATGATCAATTGTGAACAGAAATTGATCACTGGGACTAGTGAGATGGCATTGGTACATGCCACCTTGATAGTATTGAATTGGAATCCCCTGGTATGTTTCTAACTCTACCGTTTGAGGTAAGTCAGCTTGAGCATGTCCCGAATTGCACATCTCTTCCCTCTCTTATTCCCACTCTTATATTTAACAGCGATCACTTTTCAGTTAAGTTTCAGCACTTAAGAAGAATTTTGTATTGATTACAGTATTCAACCAAAAGTATTAAGTAGAAAAACAAAAAAAATACTAAGAGGGATAACATATCAAGGTGCTCATCAACAGTCAGGGTGAGGGCTGATCAAGTCACCGTTTCTCATAGTGTTCATTTCACTTTAACAGGTTTCCTTTTTGGTGCTCAGTTAGTTGTCACCTATCAAGGAGAACAAGTGGTATTTGTCCCTTTGGGATTGGCTTATTGCACTCAGCATAATGTTTTCCAAATTCCTAACAGGGATCACTTTTCAGTTAAAATTTAAACACCTAAGAATAATTGTGTGTTAATTACAGAGTTCAACCAATGATACTAGAACAAAAAAAAATACTAAAATGGATAAAGTATTACATTGTACATCAACCATCAGGACAAGAGCTGATCAAGTCAGTGTTTGTCATAGTTTCCATTTCATTTCAACAAGTTTCCCTTTTAGTGCTCAGTTAGTTGTTGCCGATCAGGGAGAACATATGATATTTGTCCCTTTGGGACTGGCTCAATTCACTCAGCATGATGTTTTCCAAATTCCTCCATCTTGTTGCAACTGACCGGGTTTCGTTGTTTTTGACTGCTGTATAGTATTCTATAGAGTACATGTCCCATAATTTCTTTATCTAGTCTACTGTTGATGGGCATTTGGGTTGGTTCCAGGTCTTAGCTATTGTGAATTGAGCTGCAATAAACATTAATGTGCAGACAGCTTGTTTGTTTGCCAATTTCATTTCCTTTGGGTAAATTCCAAGGAGTGGGATGGCTGGGTTGAATGGTAGGGTTATATTCAGGTTTCTGAGGAATCTCCAGACTGACTTCCATAGTGGCTTAACCAGTTTGCATTCCCACCAACAGTGGGTTAGTGTCCCTTTTTTCCCACATCCTCTCTAGCATCTGTTTTTGGTAGATTTCTGAATGTGAGCCATTCTAACCAGGGTGAGGTGAAACCTCATTGTGGTTTTGATTTGCATTTCCCTGATTGCTAGTGATCTTGAACATCTTTTCATGTGTCTATTGGCCATTTGGATTTCCTCTTTTGAAAAATGTCTATTTTAGTCATTAGAAATTTCTATTCTATTTAAATTAGCATAAGGTCATCCACATAATTAGAGAGAATCACAGTCCTTCCTTTTAACCCTGGATCACAAGTTCTATTTGCTGCATCATTTTGTCTATTTTCATGAAATTAATTACATTAGATTATAAAGGGAACATTAAGAAAATATCCACTTGGCTGATATCACTGTGCACTTGCTAGTAGGGTTTGTTCAGTTTATCAGCACCTAAGCAAGAGACAGCTTATTATAAAAGACAGGATACTTACATGAAATTAGGAAGTGAAAGGGCACTTGCTCCTTTTTTCACCAACAATTTCCTCTAGCCAAAACCTTGTCTTTTTGTCAATGTGAGTAATTAGTGCTTCCAAGTGCATTTAATAATGTTCAATATTTTAGGAACACTAATTAACCCACATAAGGCTATCTCATCTTCATTTTACAGGTTGAAGAAACTAAAGTAGGGAAAATAAAGATTAAGAACCTAGCCCAGGGCCACAACACATTAGTAGCACAGTAACAATTATTATCTGGATTCCTTTGGCAAAAGGTACCTAAAGTTACACTCATTTTTTGTTTATTTTTTATTTAATTGAAAGGGAGGGAGAGAGGGAGATAGCGATATTGAGATTTAGTTCATCCTTAAGCTCAAAGATACAGATAGATAGATAAAAGCAAGGGAAAGGAAGATCAACCCTCTAACTGCTGGTTTATTTCCTACAACATCAGGGCTGGGCCAGGCCCAACCCAGGAGCTGAAAACTCAATACAAGTCTTTCTCATGAGCAACAGAGGATCCAAAAACTTAAGTTATCACCTGCTGCCTCACAGGGTATGTGATAGCAAGAAGCTGGCATCAGAAGCAAAGTCATGACTCAATTACAGTCACTCCGATGTGGAATGTGGATGTGATGTGAGCATACCCAATGCTGTCTTAACCATTGGGCCTCCCACTCCTGAAACTGTGCTCTTAGTGAGAACACTTTGCTGTTTTATCTCCTAGAGCTTTGTACAGTTTCACAACAAAGCGTTCCCCAAAAGAGTGTTTTCTATTAATGAAACCAACAGCCTCACAGACCTCACAACTCATTTAAAAATGCACTGTGATTCAGCACCTTCCTGAGAGCACGTAATGTGCCTGAGTATCTTGAATAGTCCAGCGCACCAAGGATTCTCCTGCTTCCCAAGGACAATGAACTCTTAGGCATTTATTGTTAAAATATGTTTATTATGTTTTATATACCCAAATAATATAGGATGCCACGTCAATTCAATGCCTTTATCTCTCTTGTGACTTTTTTTCCAATGCATACAGCCTGTATTTATGAAGCAAATTTTATCAGTCTAGTCTCTCTACCAACTGCTTGAAAGTCTTCTACGCATGATTTTAACTCTACCTCCTAACCACCAACCCCTTCATATTCTTAACAATTTAAGCATCCACACAGATGATCTGATTGCTAATTCTTGCCACTTATCTGCCTACCTCACCAAATTACTTATTGAGACTCCAAATCTTGTTTGGAAGGGAAATTGCAGAGTTTCTTTATCTCTGAAATCTCATGTTTCTAATTATCATTATCTAAGTTTAAGTTTCCGCATTTCCAGGTTGTATAACTTAGCACAACTTAATCGGCTACCTATCCTCACAGTATTTTTAATCTGTTGACTTTAGTACTTCTATCACCATCATTCATCTTGGCTTGTGTTCTGCTAAAGAAAACACTGAGATAAATGCTTGGTGCCTATGGATTGTTTGGGAAGGAAATCCAGAAAAAAATGATTAATTATGTGGAAAAGTGAATCTTTGACACTTGAGCTGGGAAAGAATTCAGCATATATAGTAAGTCTCTACGACACATACATGCATAAACAGAAGTGGAATTAAGTGATCCGAGGCACAGTCTCATCACCCCTTTATATTTTTACCTTAATTACTTACCTGACATAGACTGCATGGAGCAACACTCTCAACACTGACATCATTCATTCATTATTTACTTAATTATTCTCCCTCTGTTGCCCTCTGTCAGAAAATAGGATTGTGTAAACCTAGTCCTCATTCTCTGGATCTATATCTCAGTAGTTGATTACTGCCAGAAGAGCTGTATGAATAGATTCCATTTCACATTTATGAACACATTCTCAGATTGTAACTTCATAAACCCAGAAAATTTCTTTACTTTTTCTATTGCCAGACAGTGTTTTCACACTTCACACTCATCTGATTACCTCATGCCATAGTTCACACATAGAGCAGGAGCAGACTGCTGGTGTGTGTCCCCGTGTGTCCCAGTCTGCAGATATCCCTATCCACCTCTTTAGCTGCATCTCTTCTCCTGTTACTTGGAACACGGGCTCTCTCAGATTCAGATTCAGACTTGCTGATTTTGCATCACACGTACATATAATGAGCATCTCCCATCTTACATAGCAAAATGAAATTAATAGAAGTTTATTGACTGCAAATATATTTCTGGCCCCCACCTTATTTTAATGCTAGTTTTTGTCACAAAATTTATTCCAATAACTATATATGAGAATATGTGCTATATCTATTTCCACATCACCTATTCATCTCAATGACTCCAACTTCGGCCTAACAGAACCTGAAACAAGTCTTCACCAGTTCACAAAAGATCAACAATGTACTGAAACGTGTAAGAAGTCATCAGTCTTCTTTATCCCAGACTTCATGCTGGCATTGACATAGTTGAACAACCCATTCGTCTTTTATATTATTATTATTTGAAAGGCAGAATTACAGAGAGGCAGAGAGAGAAAAATCTTCCATCCGCTTGTTCACTCCCCAGATGGCTGTAACAGCTGGAGCTGAGCCAATCCGAAGCCAGGAGCCAGGAGCTTCTTCCAGGTCTCCCACATGGGTGCATGGACCCAAGGACTTTGGCCATCTTCTACTGTTTTCCCAGGCCATAGCAGAGAGTTGGATTGGAATTGGAGCAGCTGAGACTTGTACCAGCGCCCATATGAGATGCTGGCACTGCAGGCAGCAGCCTCACCTTCTATGCCACACCGCCAGTCCCAAACCCATTTGTCTTAAAACATTTTGTCTCCAGCTTTCACTGACACTCACTCACTTAGGGTGTTTTTGAAATGTTGCTGCTATTGCGGTTGTTTTTCTGTTTTCCCCATTTTCACACTGAATGCTTTTTTGCAATCTCTTTTGATGAATCTTTCCACTCTGCCATGTCATTAAGAATAGGGGCTGCAGGGCTATTTCCTAATCTATTTTCACTTTTCCATCTATACCTTCTCCACAGAAAAAATTATTCAGTCAAGACATCTCATAAAATATTTTCTGATTAACCCATATCTATCTCCAACTCCATTTCCTCCTACAAGTTTTAGACTTTTAAAATTCTATCAGCCTGTTCTTTTGCACTTGAATATGTAGCAGCATATTAATTAACTTAGACTGGCTCCTGCTGGTCTTTTCTCTTACAAAGTCTTTTCCATTTCAGTTAAAGATTGTGTAGGGGCTGGTGTTTGATGCAGCAGTCAAGATGCCACTTGGAACACCTGTATCATGTATCCAAGTGCTGGGATTCAAAACTGGTTCCACCCCTGATTCCAGCTTCCTGCTAATGCGTACATTAATATGCAACAGCTGATGGTCCAGGTAGTTGGGCTCCCACCACCTGGCTAAAAGACTTGGATTAAGTTCCCAGGATTTGGCTAAATCCTGATCTGGACTTAGCCACTGCAGTTACTTGGGAGTGAACCAGTGGACACTAGCTCCCTTTCACTTCCTCTGTTAAGTTTTTCCTTAGTATTTTATTCTCATTGATGCCACTGTAAACGAATTTTTAAAATTTTTCCTTTGCTGATTATTCATTATTAGTAAATAGAAATATAACTGAGTTTTATATCGATTTTATATCTTGAAGCAATGTTGAATTTGTTTAATACTTCTGTTTTTAGTGGTCTTTAGATTTTCTATTACTAAATTATGTTGTACACAAACAAGAACAAGTTAACTGCCTCTTTTCCAAATTGGATACCTTCAATTTCTTCCCTGTTCTAGCTGGCACTCCCCATGCTATGTTAAGTAGAAGAGCTGACAGTGGACATCCTTCTCTAGCTCCTGATCTTGGAAGAAAGTGGTAACCTTGGGATCCGCAAGGAGGAAGGCCTATACTTCCAGGAATGGAGAAGTCCCCACCTGTACTTGCGGGGAAGAAAAGTCCTAGTCAAGGTCCCCGCGGGTGCCTAAAGGTCAACCAATGAGGAGCAGACCCACCTCAACCTTTAACCCCCATGCCCTGAATCTATAAAAGGAGCTCTCCCAATCTCTGACGCGCAACTTCTCCGTCCCCCGGCTCTGTTGCTCTGTTGGGACCGGTGAACCTCGCCCGGGAGCGGAACCCTAATAAAAGCCTGTGAATTAATTGATTCGTCTGCCTGGGAAGATTTGTTACGTGCCAGACACCTTGCAGAAAGAGTTTGAGCATTTTAAAATTGACTATGATGTTAGGCGTGAACTTTCAATATATGACCTTTCTTGTGTTGAAGAAAATCTCAATTAGGAGAAATAAAATGTAAATAAGTAACAACAATTTAATTCTGAATAAATGTCAGAGGCAGTTATAGTACTATTTTGGAAAGTTAAAAGTTAATTCGATCACAGAGCAAGACTTAATCACAAGTTGTACACAAACGAATTTTGTAACAGTTGAGTGCTAAAAAGTGGAAGGAAACATGAAAGCAAATAAAAGAGGTTAAGCGAGTAAGTATTTTTTGCTGAAGTGTATCTGTCTAACCATCGATTGATCTATCAATTTGTCAATCAACAGATATCCTTGAGTTGCACTGTCAAAATTCAGTCATTATCCCTAGAATGAATTTTTCTAAAAACCAAACTCAAATTAACCCATTTTTTTGTTTTATTATTGTGCTCTAAAGAAAGAAAAGATAATCACAAAGTGATAAAGCTTGAAGGAGTTTTAAATGTTAAGATGTTAGCATCTTGGTGGCCAGCGCTGCGGTGCAACAGCTTAAAGCCCCGGTCTGCATTGCCTGCATCCCATAAGAGCGTAGGTTCCAGTCCCAGCTGCTCCACTTCTCTATTGCCTGGGAAAGCAGTGGAAAATGTTCCAAGTTCTTGGGCCCCTGCACCCAAGTGGGAGAACTGGAAGAAGCTCCTGGCTCCTGGCCTCAGATCAGCTCAATCTGGCAGTTGCAGCCATTTGGAGAGTGAGCCAGTGGACCTCTCTCTCTGTGTCTACCTCTCTGTAACTCTGTCCAATAAATAAAATAAACCTTAAAAAAGAGAGCTTAGCATCTTGGAAAAGGCTTAGGAACCTAGCTCAGGCATCTGACGTGACCCTCCCTCCATGTCAATGCTATCATCGCCAGTAGCTAACCTTTCTTTGGATCATGGTTCTTTTTCCAGAGTTTTACTGCCATGGGTAAGCAGTTTTATTAGAGAAACTGAACCTTTTAGTGTCTGCTGCTGTCATCAGGACATGGACACCAATCACAATTTTCTGATCCCACTGTAGTAGTCAAGGACCTCTGTGCTCAGGTATGTCCTCTACCTGTACTGGGAACTGGCAAGAAGCTCAGCTCTGCTGAGGTATCCACCACACCCACCTTGGCACTGCCAGCATGGGGCAAAGACTTTTCCTGCCGTTACTCCTCCTACATACTGACACACAGTTAAAGAAAACTGGGCAGGGCAGTGACACTGGGGTTCTGTTGGATACTGAACTAGAAGTTGCAGAATCAAAAGAGAGTTGCAGCTTCAAGTCCCAGATACAGGTTTGAGTAGACTATCAGAATTCACTCATAAAACACAGATTTAAATCCAACTTTATTAAGAATTTCAAGACTGAAATGCAGATCATTAAACTTCAAGTACAGACCCTTCTGAAGGATAGGTAGTGTGCTTTTGTACTTTTGGCTAACCCAAAAATGCCTCCCCGCCTGGGCACAGTGGAAAATCCCAAGACTGACGGAGAATATAGTCATCATACAGTATTTCTTAGTGAAGCTTCTAATAATCAGTCAATTTTAAGAGAATGCTGTTTGTTTTTGCATATTTGTTATAAAACAACACTCACGCAAAAAAGTACATGTGCAGACATATTACATTTTTTCAATAACCTTTTGAAGTAAAAATGTTCTCAATTTGTCTAAATAATATTAGCAAACTCTAATTCACAAATATTAAAAATGTCAGATTTGTTTGTGCTCAAATTACCTGTCATATGCTATATTTGCTTAGCTTATATAAAGTTTCAGAAATTGTAATTATTTTAAATCTAAATTACTGGTTATTAAGAATATTTCTTAACATAAGGTAAGGCATAAGTAAGAATCAGTCACTTAGTAGCAGTTCAATAAGTATTAATAATTTATTAATTAATATTATTATTACCATCAGTGTATTTATAGCTGATGGTTACTTCATGTAGCACTACAATCAATTTCCCTGTGGAAAATACTTTTACTAATGCCCCCCCATAAAACAAACACACAAAGACAAATATCATCTGGTCTCTCTCATATGTAGAAGCTAATAAAATTTCAATATAAATTTGAATAGTGTTTATTACAAGATGAGAAAGATGGATGCAGTGACAGAGGAAGGATGGACAGTGGATACTAAAACACAGTCAAATAGAAATGACAGATTCTACTTTTCCATGTTAGAGAGGGTTGGCTGTAATTCACAACAACTTACTATATTCTGTGTAAAGAACCTGAAGAGAGGAAGAAATAGGCTTCAAACCCAAAGAAAAGAAATTAAAATGCTCCTTGCCTGGCTTAATCAGTTTATGTTATATAAATGTGTTGGAGTATTACTCTGTACTCCATTAAAATGTACTTGTAAATCTGAAATTTTAAACAATAATTTGCAAAAAAACTCTCTTGTACATATTTTCAGAATAAGAAAGATTATAATAATTATGATATTCATGTTTAAGCCTCTTGAAAAAGTAATCAATGTATGTACTTCCAAATATGTTTCTCTATATAATAGATTACACTCATAGCTGCTGGTATGGCAGTGCTCCATGTTATAGATGACTACAATTTAATGCTTTAGCACTCCAGTAATTAGGGATGTGTGTGTGTATGTGTGTGTGTGAGAGAGAGAGAGAGAGACAGACAGACAGAGACAGAGACAGAGACAGAGACAGAGACAGAGACCAGATGGCTCCAGAAGAGATACTGTTCTTACCAAGTGACTGCAGAATAACACAGCTTGTCAGGCAGACACCATGAGAGGGATGCAGAATTGGGTGAAGCCATTCTAAAGCAAATACAGCAACCTAGGTGTTGTGGCATAATGTACCTGTAAACTCATTGTAAATCTTGACAGAATGATAAGCCATTTTCCATACCCGCACCAGTGGCTTTCTGAGTCCTATTCTCTTTGATATTCTTTACATCATGAGAATCTGTTTCAGGGCCTCAGCTATGGCTTTGGCTTCATTATTTCATGATAGAAATTGCTGTAGGATACTGATGCAACATGTAGGCAGATAACTTTATGATCACCTTCTGGATTTCCAAAATGTTCTCAAAAAATACGGGATTCAGGAGTAAATATTGCCTACTCTTGACATATGGCTCATTTAAGTGCCCTTGGCAATCTCTCAGTTGGACAATGCTTTATTCTCTGCATAGTCCAAGAACTAATTGGAAACCACACTGCCAAAAGATAATTTTGTTACCCCCAAATGATGAGTCATAACTATGTCAATATATAATCAGACATCAAACCAGGGCAGATATCTCATTGCAGTAAAGGTTGTACCATGTAAGTAGATGAGCATATATTTAATGCTTCACCAATATTCAGTGAAATAATTTGGAGTAGAAAAGATAATTGCATAATAAGATAATTATTTCTATACACAGAAGTTCTTTTAATAATTTTGCCATTTAATACAGAGATAATTCCTTGGTTTATTGTAGGCACATAATTGGTTCTGAAATAGGCAACATGAAGGTTTTCATTTATTACCTTTATCAACACATCACCTCACAAATACACCAAATTTATCAACTGAGAGAAGTGCTTTGACTCTGCCTTAATCATCATAAAATATAACTTTTCAGCATGAAAAAGAACTATTATCAATACATTAATCATATCACAAAGCCCCATATTAAAGGATAAAATTTGCCTTGAGAGTGGATTAACATTATATAATATTACTCAGTTTTTTTCAAAAGAACAAAACATTAATTATAAAAACAAAATATACTGGCTAGTAAGCAAACTGACCAAATCAAAATGTGATAAATGATAATAGTAAAAGCAAACCAAGGGGGAACATGTAGACCACTACAGAAAATGTTATTAAATAAATTTCATTTTCCAAATCAGGAACAGAGTAATGATAAAAAATATACATAAAAATTCTTGCCTTATATATGATATAGGTTTATTAGAAAGTCAATGACAGACCATGAGTAGAAATTAATGCAGTATTTAGAATTATGTTTTTTATCTTTTCTACTGAGGTTTATAGTAATAATATTTAAAGAAACACATGATGGAAATTGTTAAATACAAAATATTTTCTTATGAAGGCATTTTAACAACTGACATTATTTTTGGTTCTTCTGAAATATTTTCTAAAATCCTATCATAATAGGATTATTGGTTCTATCTGAAAATGTTAAGATAAATCAAAATTAATTATGAAACATAAAATTGACTAGATTTTAACATCTAGATGACAATATTAATATTATTCTAACTTTCAGAACCTTAATATGTATCTTTAAAAACATACATAGGCTGGCACTGCAGCTCAATAGGCTAATCCTTCGCCTGTGGCACCGGCACCCCGGGTTCTAGTCCTGGTCAGGGTGCCAGATTCTGTCCCGGTTGCTCCTCTTCCAGTCCAGCTCTCTGCTGTTGCCCCGGGAAGGCAGTGGAGGATGGCCCAAGAGCTTGGGCCCTGCACCCACATGGGAGACCAGGAGAAGCACCTGGCTCCTGGCGGCCATTGGGGGTGAACCAACGGAAAAGGAAGACCTTTCTCTCTGTCTCTCTCTCTCACTGTCCACTCTGCCTGTCAAAAAAAAAAAAAATACACAAAAGTGAATTTTCTACCATCTAATTTCCTGTTAATGGACATAGGAATTTTTGCTTATTTTCTTTGTTTTTTTTTTTTTATTTTTTTTTAAATTTATTTGACAGAGTTAGTGAAAGACAGAGACAGAGAGAAAGGTCTTCCTTCCATTGGTTCACCCCCCAAATTGCCGCTACGGTCGGAGCTACGCTGATCCAAAGCCAGGAGCCAGGTGCTTCCTCCTGGTCTCCCTTGTGGGTGCAGGGGCCCAAGCACTTGAGCCATCTTCCACTGCCTTCCAGGGCCACAGCAGAGAGCTGGACTGGAAGAGGTGTACCGGGACTAGAACCTGGCCCCCATATGGGATGCCGGTGCCACAGGCGGAGGACCAACCAAGCGAGCCTAAGCGCCAGTCCCATTCTTTGGGTTTTCTAATATCCACAGGTATCAATAGAGAATTAACAACATATACACCGTGGAGGGGGAGATATACAACTTACCAAGTAAATCACATTTTGCTTAAAAGGAAGCTGAAACCTTAATATTGTTTTAACTGAGGAAAATAATCCCAGACAGTGATTTTGAATGATGCCTGTTTTTGTTTTTTTCTGTTGTTTTAAGATATATTTATTTATTAACTTATTTGAAAGGCAAAGTTACAGAGAGAGAGAAAGAGAAAGAGAGAGAGAGAGAGAGAGAGAGAGATCTTCCTTCTACTGGTTCGTTCCCCAGATGGCCACAAATAGGCAGGGCTGGGTCAGTCTAAAATCAAGAGTGAGAAGCTTCTTCCTGGTGTCCCACATGTGTGCAAGGGCCCAAACACTTGGGCTATCTTTTACTATTTTTCCAGGCATATTATTGGTCAGCTGGATTGGAAGTGGAGCAACTGGGAATGAAACCAGTGCCATATGGGATGCTGGCATTGCAAACAGTGGCTTAACACACATCACAACAACACTAGCCCTGGAATGATGCCTTTGTGAAGTTTACAATAACAGAACATTTAAAATAAAATCTATCCTTAAAATCAAATAGAGGCATTCTAGAGAAACACTACCTCAAAAAACAGTTATGTAAAACAGATGTTATTTTCAATTAGCCTATCTTATTTATGTGCAAAAGAGTAGGCTGTTATATAACAAATATGATTACTTGGCTTTCCTGGAAATAAAATGTTTATAAACAAAGAATGATCATCCCTAACAGGATCAATCAGTTTTTGGAGATTTTTTTTTCTCTTAAAATAAAAAGGAAAAGAAAAAAGAGAAGAAAAGAAAAGCCCTATCCTGCCAATACCCTCCTCACCCCCATACAATCAATTCTACCTATATAGGGAAACTTTAGAGAGTTTTTAGTTGTGCAAAACTCAGTTTTGTGACTTGTTTTTAAAATATTGTGCTAGTGTAGTGACTGTGTCATCCAGAGTGTTTCAGATCTCAATAATCATTACAGAGCATCTTAGTGTGATTAAGGAACAAGTGCTTTTAAACCACTGTGGACCAGACACAAATTTTGACTCTGGAACTTACTGCTATTTGACATTGGACAAATACATTAATTCTTTCCATGGTCGACAATGCTACATGAGAGTAACAGGAGAAGGGAGAAGGTGGCCTGGGAGGGTAGCATCAGTCAACATATGGGAGGGAATAGCCAGAGTCATCTACGAGAAAATGTGAATTAAACACTGTAGCAAAATAATATTCCAGAATAAGAATATTTTAATTTTGCCCTGTAGACACCAGTGATGCTTTAAAGTTCATTAACCAAGACATGAATAAATGCAATGGAACATTAATTTTCAGAGATTTACAAAATAATTTGACGCTGAGTATAAAAAAGTAGTAATGACATCTGGATGAGTCATTTGAATCAAATGCATGTATTTATCTCTATTCCCCTCTGAGACTAAAATGACAATAAGGATATAAAATAAGAAGGCATAAACCTACAAAGAACTGGAAAAAATAAGATGACAGCAACAATATGAGTAAGTCTGCAAAGGAAATATACAAGAAGTAATTGATTTAGAAAAATCATGGATGTTTAAACTTTCCTGGAATAATACTGGAAGAATTTTCATTTTTATAAATGAAATCCAGGAAGATTCATGAATCAAGGGAAGAAACATCAAGGGAGTTGAGGTGCAAGTAGGAAAGAAAGCAAGTATGATTTAGTAGTCTACTAAAGTGGCAGAAAACAACTTCTATTGACACGGACAGAAAGATAATTCCCTCTCCCAAGCCAGGGAGAACGTTAGATCCTATCCCTTAGAATAAATAAAACATGAGATATGGGAGCTGATGTTGTAGCACTGCAGGTTACCCCTCCATTTGTGACACCTGCCTCACTTATCAGAGTGCAGATTGCCATCCTGGTTGCTCTGCTTCTAGTCCAGTCTTCTGAAAATATACCTTAGAAGACAATGGATGATGGCCTAAGTACTTGAGCCCTTGTCACCTATGTGGGAAACCCAGATGAAATTCCAGGTTCTTAGCTTCAGCCTGACCCAGTGTGGGAAGTTGCAAACATTTGGAGAATGAACCAGTAGATGAAGATCTTTCTTTTTCTCTCCCTCTCTCTCTGTCTCTCTGCTTTTCAAAGAAATGCATAAATAAATCTTGAAAACAAAAATAGAGTATGAAATTGGGAAAACCTTAAGGAATGTTTTTAAAAATGTATTTACTTACATATTTGAAAGTCAGAGAGGGGAGGGGGACAAGGGGACTGGGGAGAGACAGAGAAAGGGCACTCCAATCTGCCAGTTCACTTTCCAAATACCTTGAATGACTGAGGCTGGGGAGAGGTGGACACAGGGAGTTGAAAATCCAATTCAGTTCTTCCACGTGGGTGGCAGAGACCCAACCCCTGGAGGTATCACTACTACCTCCCAGACCCGATATTATCAGGAAGCTTGAGTCAGGGATGGATCATGGAAACCAAAAATTGATCCTCTGATATGGGACGGGAGTCTTAACCAGTGTCTTAAACTATAAATCATAAACCTACTACTTCATGGGATGTCTTATGCAGATAGACATGGGGAAAGAAATCCATCAACAGAATGTTAATAAAACTTCATTTCCTGGATTAGTTCCCTCATCAGGCTTTGAAGCAATCATGGAGAGCTATACAGTCTGTCCAGTCACAAGAATTAAACAACCCTCTGTGGAAAGCTTAAACTGTGGGAGGCAGGGGGAAAGAATAGAGGTTGTAAGTGTAAAGAAAACTTGAGAATTTTCAGCACCCCATGGCATAGCTTAATCAATTGCACAATAAACTCTCTTCTACAAGCCTGATCCAGCACAATGAATTCTGAAGCTATTGTGTAGCCCAAAAGCTACATAACATATTTATGTACTTATAACATAAAACAAAATCAAGTCACATTTCAATTTAAAAAGGACAGTAATGACATAAAAAAAGAAACAAGCAAGAATATTAAACCAAGGCCACAAGAACAAACTATTAATTAATTAGAAGAATTCAACACACACACACACACACACACACACATACACACATGCATGCACACACACCCTGCGGTATGCAACTCAAAGATTGTTCCCTGTGATTTCTACCTCTGATATTAACAACCTTGTGTAGGTCTCTTTCATTTTATAATTTGATACTATTAAAAATAAAAGAATGACTTTTTGTGATAAGTTTTTTGTCATCTTAATGTCAGTCTCTCTCTGCCACCTATTCAATATACAACATATGGGATGCTTGCATCTTTTCCAGTGTCACGAGTGGCAGATACACCCCCTGTGCAGCTATACCAGCCTCTGAGTTAGTTTCTTGACAACCCTCAGTGCTTCTGTTTGAATGTGTGTGTCTCCTTTGCCCAATATCATATGCAGGAAACTACTCTACAGTGTATTTGGAATTGGAGATGGGACTTTAAAAGGTGATTAGGACATGAGACCAAAGTCTTCAAGAAGGAGATCAATTTCCTCATAAAAGAGACTCCATAGATCCTCCTGACCCCTTTGCCATGTGTGGACACAGTGAAAAGAAAGCAGTCTATTAACTAGGAAAATGGCAACCCTCAGACGCAAAACCTGCCTGCACTTTGATCTAGGATATCCATGTCTGCAGAGCTGTTGTTTAAATACCACTTCTATATTCTATGTTGTTTGTTGCACAACAGACAAACTAAGATGCCCAGTGTAGAACCAAGTTCCTCTGTCCAATAGATCTTGGGAAGCTGCATCCTGCCAGGAACCAGGCAGAAGAGCTCACAGGTATATCATCCCCTGTTTGACACTCAGAGCCCAGCCCTGGACCATTGACTTCCCTTTACTCAGAGTCTACAAAGCAGACAGCCCAGGTGAATCATGCCCCAAGACTTCACTCACAGAATCTTTTAACTTACTAAATAAGTGCTGTTCCAGGTGGCCACTTTGGCAGTTCTTTGTTTGGGAGCAACAGCTAACTAACATGCACCCCAAGACATACAAGCATTCACATACACACATACTACCTGACAAAATATGAATTAAAATTTAAAATATTTATTTATTTAAAGAGTAGAGTGGTAGGGGTGGGTGAGCGAGAGGAAGACAGGATGTCTTCCAACTTAGATCCACCGATTCACTCACTGCCCAAAAGGCTACCACCGCCAGGTCTCAGACAATCTGAAGTTAACGTCCAGTAACCGCATCTGATCTCCCAGGTGGGTGCCAGAGACCCAGGCATTTGATTCACATTTTGCTACCTCCCCAACTACATTAGCAGGGAGCAGGACTCAAACAGGAGCTTCAAGATGTGGTAATGCCAGGTTGCATGCGAAAGCTTAACCTGCTACGCCACAATGCTTGCCCACAGACATTTTAAAAATCCACACAAATAAGAGATACAAAAAGGTAAGGAAGTGAGAACTACCTCTTCTTCCTCTTCTTCCTATGAATATTGTACTTTTTGGGTGCTATCATCTAATTATTTGGAGCTGTGTCTGGGTGTCTGAGAGTTTGTGCAACTGCAATTATTTTCAGTGTTTTATTTTTTGGAAATTGTCTTGGAGTTTCTTCCTACAAATATTCTCTTGAAGTTCTTTTAGGTGTGTTCCTCCAGGCTTTTATGATCCAATATTTGCCTATGCATATGCATCATGATAAATTTTTAAATACTTAGTAGAATAATATTTGAGAAATTAGTCTTCTTATTCCAGCTCTAAAATCAATACCAACCAATGACAAATTTTTTCTGCCTCCTATCACCTCAAAAAAGTACTCCTACTGATTGAAAGAATTATTTAAAGCTGGTTAGAGGAAAGGAGACAATGTCTGAAAAGAAGATAGGAAATATGATGGAGGTTAAAACATATCCCAGAATTGGGAAAGCATATGTTAAATAATTATAGGAGAATATAATATAAAATCCTTTTTGGTACCTTCATTTGTGAATATTTGATCTGTGGTTAATTTGATTCAGGAAAATAAACCACTACAGCATGACTTACATTTTGGGTATCACTGGAAAATTCATAAATTTTTGAGAAACACTCCTCCAACTAATTAGATGATGGCATCCAAAAAGTATAATATTCATAATGAGAAGAGTTAAGAAAAGGAAGAAGAGGTAGTTCTCACTTGCTTACCTGATTTTTAAAATGTCTTGAGCAGGTGTTTTGGCATAGCAGGTTAAGCTATCGCATGCAACCTCACATCATTTGACACAAATCCCCCCCATTTGACTAATTAATTTCTATTCATTCTAAACACCTAATTCAAATAGTATATCCAAGAAAATTCCTTTTCTAATCCTTAGTAAAAAATTGGCACCAGTGGCTTGGTTGCTAATTATCTTTCTCTGCATCACAAAGCTATAAACGGATTAGTGTGGTACTTGGCTAACCATATTCTGTTAGTTTCCCATAAAACTCCTTTCAATGCCTTCAGTTGGGCTAGTAAGATTTTTACAACATGCTACTCTATGTCTAGAAAATAACCTCTTCTTCACTTAACACAAGTTCCAGTACACCTAATACCTAGGAGTTGGTTTGGTTAAGCCACCACAAATGTTGCCACCCCATAATGGGATACCAGTGAAGCTAAAATGTTTGAAAGCACAATGTTGTGACTGTTGGAGAGTATTAGCTGAAAAGTTTATGCCAGTAAGTAGACCTATAGCTGAGTATGTCATCAAGCTTCTCACATTGTTCTTCTTCACCATATTAAGTGTGAAAAATGGGATATTTAGCACCATATCATGCCCATATTCATCCACTCATACCCCCTGTGTAATTCTGTAGATACTAGATTTTATAATGTTATGACTCTATTTTTGATGTTCACTAGAAAAAGTTCTATAGAAATGCAGCCACACAGAGCAAGTGGCAATGAAGTACATTTTGTGATCCCCAAATCATTGTCTCACCAATATGTTATCTGGTTCACAACTCTGTGTATCAACTGGCCACTACATTAACAAAATGTTTGGTATGATTCAAAGTTGGAAGTTTCAAAACTGTAAAATACCAAATTTAGTAAATATAACCAAAAATAATCCAATTAATACAAAGCAGCTATTACTGAGACTGGTGAATAAATGTTGTTGGTTATTGTGTTTTTCATAAATCACACATGTGAAGAACTTAACAATTCTTGTGAGTTGTTTTCCATTAATTATTACTCTTATAAGAAGTCAAACCTCTAATTTTATCTTGGTATAACATTGAGAGCATTAGCAAAGCATACTATTCCCTTGGCCTGTGATGGTATTACATGGTATAGATGGGAAACAAGTGAAGGTATTTTCTGTAGGAAAAAAAAAAAAATCACATAGGTACTTCACTGTCAACTGCCACAATTTTCCTTCTTTTTATTTATTGTCTATCATGCCCCAAATCAGTGACCCAAATAGGAGCTTCTATTTCAGCCATATTGTTCATCCACATTTCAACTACCAGTTTGGAATTCATGCAACTCCCTATACTGTCTACTCTCAGAAGATAAAAGATGGCATATTGCCACCAGTCATTTTTGAACCAATAAGGGAAAATCACTCCTCAGCTAATTTTATTTTAGAAAATGCAAAGGCAGTTTCAGAGGAACTGAAGAACTGCTCTGAACAATAGGGCCTTTCCTTGTCAGGCTACACAAAGACACGATCCATTTCAAGAGAACGGAACATGTGTACATTGCAAAGAGTTGGAAGTTGAGAGATCACATAACCCCTATCCCTTCTTCCCAAGAACTACATCCCCACAGTATTTGCAAAGGGATCTTCTTTTCCACTGTAACGTTTGGACAAAAAACAAATTCATCATTTGAACCCACTAACATTTCTTGTCCATGGTATTTTCTCACTTTTATCAATAGATATTTAAATGTCTTAGTTCTCAATGAAAGAGTACCCAAGGCATGCTATATATCCATATGATGTGATTTTTAAGAACATTTTGGATTATTGACAAAAATAAACTGCATTTATTATTTTGATAATAAATATTTAGTGAGCACAGATTTATAAATACTAATTTATTTCACACCCTTAATAATAGTTTAGCTGTTGATTCAGGTGAATGATAAGCACAGCGTTGAATAAACTCCAATCTATTCCTGTTATGATGCATTGGAAACTGCCTGGATTTCTTAATATGAGTCCTATATAATAAAAATCCTGGCTAAATGTGGGAATTTCTCCTCAGGGACTCTTACTCAAATACATCTTTGCTGTTGTCATTCTTTATTGTATTTCATTGTATTAGCAGCTTTGGTAGATTTAGAGAGATACATAGCATCTCCTGTACAATTTCACATAACTCAAATAAATCTATACCTTCTCATTTCAAGTAGTGTCCACCAACAGCTAACCAAGGATATCAGTGTTTCATTCCAGCCACTTACTGAAAAATAACTATTGATTTTCTATGTATGACTCACCTTAATTCCTCCTTGAGATTTCCACATGGAATTTTGCAATTTTATCAACACTGCATCCTCAGATGTGCATGACTAATATTTGACTATACATTAAAATCCAATCACACACCATATATATTCTATTAAAGCAATCAGGTATAAAGGATGCCAGCAGAGATTCCCTTCACCCTAGTTTTCCAAGGTAGAGTATCACTTTTACTTGAATTCAATTTACCAGGTCATGTTACTCTCCAAGTTCTACTTTAATTCTCTAACATTTTGCTCTTGGTCTCATGGTATATGAACAACCCATTCAAATTCTAACAATTTTAATTCTTAATTTAATTTCCAAAATACAAAGAAAAGTTTCTATTACAGTTCAGTAAAATTCATTTGGGCACATACATGAAATAATATTGTTTAAAAAAATCACACTAAGGAGACAAGTAATTTTGTCTTAAACTGAGAAGAATTTTCTTAATATATACAAATATCATTATAGAGAAAGTAAATATGTATATGTTACAATCCAATCCATATTGTTTTAAGATTTATTTATTTATCAGAACTTCAGAGTTAAGCAGGGGGATCGAGGGGGCCACAGGGAACCTTGCTGATTCACTCTGTTTGTGGCTACAAAGGTCGGGACTGAGCCAGGCTGGAGCCAGTAACCAATAGCTTCATTCAGGTCTTCCAAGTGAGGTTGTCGGGCACAGACACTTGGGGCATCTTTTGCTGCTTTTCTCAGACAATTAGCAGGGAGCAGGACTTGAAATGGAGCAACCCAAACACAAACTGGTGCCCAAATGGGATTCCCGCCTTGCAGGCAGAGGCTTTACCTGTTACACCTCAACTTCTTCCAGTATTTTTTTTAGAATCATAGTTTTTAATAGTTACTCACGAAGTCTTATTTTCATCTAGTTTCTTGTTAAATAATTCATTTTCTAAATTCTTACCATCACAAAGTATCAAAATCCTATAAAATCTTGGATTTTAATATGTCAAGAAAATTCCTGCTAACAACTGAATTATAGTATTCAATGGTGTACATTAATTGTATGTACTTGACAAGAAACATTCAGACCATTTTAGGAATCTTTTTTTTATTATTTCCTTTCTCTCAGGCTTGAAAGTTATTCACAAAGAACCGAATTACAGTAAATTGATTCAATTCACCTACTTTATGGTAGTACTTCACAGAATAATTAAGGGTGTCTTTTTACAAAATCATTACCAACAATGCTAGTCTCTGATGAATGCAGACCAATTAAGAGGAACAAAGATTTTTCATCACACACTTTATTGAGTAAAATTTAAAATAATTCAATTTAAACACCTCTTTCACAATGTGATATTTTCCAATATTTATCACTTCAATATTTTAACTTCCTTACTCCATCATCTAGGATTCATTTCTCCAGCTAGAGTTGTAACTAGCGTGTTAAAATTTCACACATATTATTATTTATACACTTTGTGAACAAACAAGTAGTGGAAATGAACATCTATATTGATATAACCAGCAACTAGGAAATTTGATAATATGTTTCCAATTAAAATTATACTTTTGGGAAAATGATAGAAAAATGAAAAATGAGTAAAATTACTTGAAATTTTAAAATTACATTATAAAATTTCATCATAAATATCATCTTAATATTTCAATAAATGAAGGCAGGAGTTTGTAATGTAGGTATCTATACATATATGGATATGTGTGAAGTATATATATATATATATGTAAATATATATGTATGTGTGACTATGTACACACACAGAATGTGCTCCACATATTCTCTGGAGAAATTGTTTCTATGATAATTTCCCCTTACTTCTATTTGTATTTGTGTCATTGAATGCTTGAATGGTGCTATATTATTTTTCTCTTTTTGAATTTCTTTCCATTCACATTTGTAATTAAACACCTGAGACACCTTCCTTACTAGGAGAAATAATAAACAGAATGACTTTCCTGAGACACAAAGAGTAATTGCAGTATAAAGGATCAAATCAATGTATTAGTGTGTTAGATAAATTAAAGGAGAAATTGATGCAATCCACATCAATCCTTGAGGATTAATATAAAACTAAGATTTAAAAAATACCTCCTTTAAAACAAAGAAATACCTCAATATTTCTAGGCAACCATATTCCACAATATTTTTTGTAATAATGTTTCTAAGTTCAGAGTTTTGACAAGGATGCCAGTGTCATTCAACAGGGTAATGTCAGCCATTCAACAAAATATCTTCCAAAAACTTGATGTACACATTTAAAGAATGAAGTTGGACCCCTACCTAAAAACATATACAAAACTTAACTTACAGTATATCAATATGTAAACATAAGACCTAAAACTAAAAAACTCTTACAAGAAAAGAAAACAAACTTCATGACATTTTTACTGTTATTTCTTAGATAAGACATCAAATGCATAAAAAAAAAAAAAAAACTCTGACTACTCGTAACATACTTTCAGCAAACTGAAATTTCACCAGAAATTAGGAGAAACATTTGCAAATCCCTCAGGTGATAAGAAATTGCTAACCAGAAAATATAGAGACCTAAAATTCAACAATAAAGACTAAACAAGCAACCCATCCAGAAATGGGAAAATAAGTGAAATAAGCATTATTCCGATAATATGTACAATTTGTCAGTAATCTCATCAAAAGATGTTGAACATCACTATCACCAGAGAAACGCAAATTAAAATCACAGTGAGATGCAACCTTACATTCATTAGGGTATCTACCTTCACCAAAACAGAAAGAATATAACGCTGTGGAAAACAATACTGTGATTCATTGAAAATAGAAAAGCTTATGATGCGTACCATTACACCTCCGGATATATATAATAACAAGCTGGTGAGACTAGGTCGTGATGCAGTGGTCAGGCCAGCGCCTGCAATGCTGGCATCCCACACAAATGCCAGTTCAGGTCTTGGCTACTCCACTTCCATTCTAACTCCCCAAGTTCTTGGGCCCATGCCACCTATGTGGAAGAGCCAGATGAAGCTCCTGGCTTCCTGCTTTGGACTTGCCCAGCCCCAGGCTATTTATTGGGGCCCATTGGTCAATCAATGGAGCAGGAAACGCCTCTCTCTCTCTCCCTCTCCCTCTCTCTCTCTCTCTCTCTTTTTCTCTTCTTTGAAATAAATGAATAAATCTTTTAAAAAAAGAATTGAAAGCAAGTTCTTAAAAACATAATTGTACAACCAGGTTCAAAAGCAACATTATTTCCAGGAGCTAAAATTAGAAGCAAATCAAGCATCCATTGATTAATAAATAAAAAAGCAAAATGAAACAAAAAAAAAAACATAATGAAAACATAGTCTGCATAAAAGTCCGTGAAATTCATACATCTATTCAAATATGGACAAACTTTGAGGACATTACTCTGAGTCAAATAAGCCATTTCTGGAAAGATATGCATTATATTATTCCATTTATATGAGGTACTTTGTTAAAATCATGTAAAGAAAAAGTCAAATAGTGGTTGCTAGGATCTAAGGGAGGGGAAAATGGGGAAATGTTGTTTCATGGGTTGAGAGTTTCAGTATTTCAAAAGGAAAAGATTTATGTAGAGGGTGGTGATTACTGCATATATATGTGAATTTATTTAATGCCAGTTTACTGTACACTTAAAATTGGTCAAAGTATTAAATTATATTTTTGTGTTTTATACTGAAAAAATCTGGTGGGAAAAACAGCTGAAATGAAAGATGTTTATGATTATACAGTCTTTTTCATTAAAATGAGTCTAAGAGAATAGTGTATTCCATTCTTGATTTTCTAAAATGTGTTTAGCAAAAATCAACTTGCATTATAATCATAAGAATTCAAAGGTTACAAAGGAAAACAAAAATAGCAGAATAAAAAGCAAAACAAAATATTTAATTACTTTTACTGGACAAAGCTTCTCCACTCCTTTATTTTAATTTTATTAATCTTTGAGTAATTAAAAAATAAGGTATTTAGATCTTAAGATCATAATAAAAATCCTTTATTTGAAGAATAAACATCACCATTAAAATAAGACCCATTTTCCCTAAATATTTCGTAGAAAATAATGTAAGTTAACTTTGTTGTAAATTTTATAATATATTTCTGCCACTTTGAGAACTGTAACATTTTATTTCATCTGCATTTTAAAGTGTTAACTATAGATAAAACACTTAATAAAGCTATATTAAATTATAGTGCCTAAATAGCTTTTGACACAAAGGATTGTGATTTAAATGTTTTTCCAATCTGAAGTTACTTTTTCTAATAACCTTTCAGGAAAAATTTATGGTAAATGATTGCATTGAAAAACCTTTTTTTTTTTTTTTGAACCAAGAAAACATTAGTTAGCCAATAGTTTCTGTAATTTTGAACATTAGGAAGTATTTTCACAGAACATCAAAATGTAATTAGACTTCTCTTTTTATTTTTAAGGAACTATTATTAAAAATATGTTTAGGGCCCACCATTGTGGCATAGTAGGTAAAGCTGTAAGCCTGTAATACCAGCATCCCATATGGGTGATTGTTCATGTTCCAGATGCTACATTTCTGATTCAGCTCCCTGCTAATGCTAATGCGCCTGGGAAAGCAGGGTGGATGGCCCAAGTCCTTGGGCCCCTGCACACACTTCGGTGATCGGAAGAAGCTCCTGGCTCCTGGCTTTGGTTTGACCCAACCCCTGTCATTGTGGCCATTTGGGGAGTGAACAAGTAGATAAATGATCTCTCTCTCTCCCCCTTTCTTTCTCTGTAATTCTTTCAAATGAATCTTTAAAAAATATTTTTAGATTGATGATTTTCATAATGTATATTTTATTAAATTTTCCCAATTGTCTCATAATGAATATCAATGATAATTTAGTTTTCATGGCCACAGATTTTGTTTTTTTTTTTTTTTAACATTTATTTATTTACATGAAAGGCAGAGCTACAGAGAGATAAAGGCAGAGAGAGAGAGAGAGAGAGAGAGAGAGAGAGAGAAAAGAAAGTCTTCCATCCACTGGTTCACTCCCCAGAGGGCTGCAACAGCTGAAGCTGTGCCTATCTTAAGCCAGGAGCCTGGAGCTTCTTCCAGGTCTCCCACTCAGGTGCAAGGGCCCAAGGACCTGGACCATCTTCTACTGTTTTCCCAGGCCATAGCAGGGAGCTGGAACAGAAATGGAGCCACAGTTTGGGAACTGGATCAGAAGTGGAGTACAGTTTGGGAACAAAATTTGCAGTCAGTTTTCATAGTACAACTCATTAGGGCTGGAGGTCCTATGTGGGGAGTAAGTGCACAGTGATTTTGTTGTTCCTTTAACAATTAACATTCTTATTTGTGATGTCAGTGATCACCTGAATCTCTTGCCATGGGCTGGTCAGGATAATTTTGTTGTCATTGAGGCTTTCCATGATCAAATTTGCATGTTGAGTATTATCCTTGGCCTAATTCCCCAGGACCTATGTTCTAGTATACATAGACAACTACTTTTAGCAGACCCATGTGTAATACATTCAATGTTTTATGTTTGTGGCAATAATGAATCAATGATATATGATTAACTATATAGGCTAATGAGAAAATAATGATGATGTAATAAACATGTAAATTATGTGCTGTTACTAATTGAAAACTACTTGCCATGCTTTATTGAAATATTTCTCAATCTGTTACGTAGAAAAAAAGGTAAAAATGGCACATATCTTAGTGAATGAACATTTTATTCTTAATAGTGTTCCAGTATACTCAATATATTAATGTCTGTTTCTAGTAAAACTGAAGACTATACCATCATGGTCCTCAATTTTAATTTTTCATTGTTTTTCTCCCCTTTGTCCTTCATATGTTTTTCTCAAACACTATTTTCCAGTTATAGATAATTAAAATGTTCTGAGAAAAATGCTATTAGACATCATTATATAAATTGATACAAACATTGTAATATAGGTAGATCATAATGAAAATATGGAATCCAATTTTCCATATGCTAAACAATGTAAAGAGATTAGGTGTTCATATCAAAAACATAAAATTCATATTAGAAAGTCAGAGTTTTATTGTTCTTTAATCATGCATTCATCTAAATGGAAATGAGCAAGACTAATTACATATAATTCAGATGCTGAACTGAACCAAACTTGTAATAAAATAACTGGTTATTCTAACAATGTCAAAGTAAATAACTATTCTATAAAATAAATCCATCTATAGAACAATACATGGACTGATTAAATCCTACTATATAGCAGATTTGTGGCTGTACTTGGACACATATTGAAATAATTTTCAAGACACCCAAAGTGATACTTTTTTTAATATTCTAGTTGTGATTCATTATAAAATGTAAAAAGCAACCAATATGTTGGTACTATCATTAACGGTATTTAAAACAATTCTCCCTTTAATGTGAGTTGAAAAATAGCCTAACATACAGATAGATCCATTGTAAGCGAGCATTCACAAAATATAAACATACTTATGTACTCATGCATAATTAATATTCAACAATAACACTGTCCAAATCCAGACATAAATGAAATGTATATGGGACCATATCATTAATTTTTTTTACTTTTATTTAGTAGATATAAATTTCCAAAGTACAGTTTATGGATTACAATGGCTTTCCCCCCCCCATAACTTCCCACTTACCCACAACCCTCCCATCTCTTGCTCCCTCTCCCATTCCATTCACATCAAGATTCATTTTCGATTATCTTTATATCATTAATTTTTTAAACGATTATAAATTCCAACTATAAATAGATCACAGTGAAAATCAGTTTAAAACACTTGGTCTGGTGTTTAGAGGGCACTATTACAAAAAATCAAATCTGCCCTTTAATGCATCAATATAAATATATTTTTAAGCATGTTTTAGCCCTTCCAGGCTGTTTTAACCAAATAACCAAAACAGGGTATATATCAATAAATAAACAAACACATTGCTTTTTAATCTTGTCAGATATTCTATTATTCTTGAATAAAATAACCACCTTGACTTTTTTTTATTTATTTAATGAGCATAAATTTCCAAAGCACAGCTTATGGACCACAATAGCCTCCTCCCGCCCCGTGTCTTCCCTCCCATCCACAACGCTCCCCTCTCCCACTCCCTCTCCCCTTCCCCTTCATACCTCCTTGACTTTTATCCTTAACTAGCTGACCAAGTTTTAAAATCCTCTACATCCCACTGTATTACAACTGATTTGATATTTTTATGGATATATACTTTCTATAGTCTTCCACTCCAAGAGGACACAGGCAACATATATTGTTTATATCACAAAATTTCATGCCAGAACAATATCTGGAAAAATATAAATACACAAAAATAACTGTTTTATCAAGTGAACGTATCAAAGATTTCCCATTAGTGGATCAAGGCGATCACTTAAAGGTTTAGCGTAGTATCACTTCTTTCTACCTGTTTCTCAAGGTACATGAAGTAGAAATTAGCTTTTTCTGAATAATTTTACATATTTACATAACACTAAAAATAACTAAGAAGAATAACAGAATGAATTCTCTTCAAAAGAAATGGTTGTTAATACTTGAAAAAATGGGAAGAAAAATGTAGCTTGGATCAGTGATACATTTTGAATCTCTCCAAGATCATCTTGAAAAATAGAACTGTGAATTTTATCTTATTACATAAGTTCAATATTAATTTTAGCTCTAAGTAAATGATGATACATAATTAGCATTTAACATAGAGCACAGAAATAAGATTGCAATCTTTTAAATAAGTTTTCGACTTCTCAGGAAAAACATCTTTCTTGCATATTGCTATCAGAAAAAACACGATTAAGGTCATTTGTTTTGCTGTTGCTGGTTATCTGAAAAACTGCATAGGTTAATTGGAAGGTAAATTAAGAATCTGCAATTGAGAAATATAGAATCAAATGTTCACTTCACAAAACACCTCTGCATCATTATTAATCTCACTTGTTATTGTAACCATTATTTTTCACAATTTGTCAGATCTTTATTGGTGATCAGAAGAATGAAGTTAATTAGTATTTGTATGTGGCTTTCACAGCATCATCTCTTGATATCCATCTCACCCCACACAAAGAAAGCATAAGAAAAGAAAAGAAAGAAGAGAAGGAGGAAGGAGTGAAAGAGAAGAAGGTAAAACAGAAGGTTAGAATAATGGACCATTGATTCTAAGAACCATATAATTGTTTGCTTTGGGGACTTCTGTGAAGCACATGGACAACCAGGATTAGACCTGCAGGATATATATATTGAGGAAAACAACTAGTAAGAAGCTAGAACAAATACAACCTTCAGAAAATTAAACCAGCCCGATCCCTAAAAAAGCAAGATGAAGGGAAAGGGATTTGGTGGGGAAGGTTCCAGATCTGCAGATCAATCCTAAGAGATCACTGGAAGTCTGCAGGCCTTACTGCCATTTGAATGGTGCAAAGTAGTGCAGCATTGCAAGTGAAGAGCTCCATTTGTCTGGCTCAGTCCCTGCCAGGAAGGATCCCAAGAGGATGGTAGACTTGTTCAGATCAGAAAGTCAGATCTACACTTACTCACATAAAGGAGAAAATTAGGTAGGCTTGGGATACTTTTAAGAAACATCTTTCCTCAGAACTCTGTTATAAATGGCAATATTGCTGCATTTCTACTCTCTTAAGAACCAGAGGAGGGAAGACTTTTCTCTCTGTCTCTCCATCTCCCTGTCTATAACTCTACATCTCAAATAAATTGGCCTGGCTCCATTCTCAGTCCAGCTTTCTGCTAATGAACATCCTGCGAGGCAGGTGATGACTCAAGTAACTTGGTCCCTGCCAGCAATGTGGGTGACTTGGATTCAGTTCCAGACTTCTGGCTTCAAGAGGACCCAGCTTTGGCAGTTACAAGTTTTTGGAAAGTGATTCAGCAGATAAAATATCATTGTCTTTCTCTGTGTGTGTCTATCTTTCAAATAAAATGAAAATAAATTTAAAAACATAAATTTATCTATAATCAATGAAAAATCATATAACATTATATAGTTATAGGCAAAGAATTATGATTAGTAGAAATAAATTTATAAAAAGTTAAAACTGCAATGGGCACTTAGCATAGTGGTTAAGATGCCCATATCCCATATCAGAATACCTGAGTTGATCGATCGATCAATCTATCTGTCTATCTATCTATCAAGAGACATTTCCTTTGTTCTCTAAACACATGAGAATGTTCTCAAATTATATTTTTTAATGTTTATCAAATAGACATCATTGACATATTTCTGTTAACTTTCTTAAATGTACATAAAAGATTTATCTCTTTACTTCTACCATTTTCTTCATTATTTGTAAGTCTTAACTTACTAATGTATCTGGCTTAACAAAAAATACATAAGCCATAATTCATCAAGTTTTGTTTCCTAAATAAGCATTTCACATTTAACATTCAATAAAAATGACTTCTACATTCTGAATATTTTATAGAAGCTGTTCCTGAAAGCTCTGTTTCTGAACTTAAATATCTGACTTTGATTCAAAGCTTAGATTCTCATTTTTCTTTTGAAGTACGAATCTTTGTGGGGATATTTACCTTAAAACTGATTGATTAGTTAAATGGCTCCTTAAGTGTATCATCTTGAACCTACTAAAAACAATTGCTTCCAATAAGTCATAAAGTATTCAAGCTAAAAGTTATATTGTGTGGCAAAAGGTCATTCAGGATATACCAATATTTTTTCTGCTTTTATTATTATGCTTTCTCAAAATATAAGAATTTCATCTCCTTAAAAATCTATAGTACTTAGTAAAATTGTGGTTTTCTGTGAGAGAGGAACAGATTTTAAAAAAATCACTATATGTCAGGCAATCAGCTAGGTACAATGTAATTTTGTTTCCCTGCTAGTAGCCTGGGAAAGCCAAGGAAGATGGCCAAAGTGTTTGGGCCCTTCCCATCCACATAGGACACCAGGATGAAGCTTCTGGCTCCTGGCTTCAGCCTGGCCCAGTGTTGACTATCGTGGCCATTTTGGACATGAACAAGAAAAAGGAAGATAAGGAAGATCTCTCTCCCTCTCTCTTTCCCTAACTCTTTCAAATAAATCCTTAAAAATTAGTTTCTAACTTAACCCCAGAAATAATATCATACCACTTTTCTATATTATTTTTTAAAAATTCTGTTTTATTTTTGATTACTTTTGAACTTTTTATTAAAATGCTCTAAATATACCAATAAATGCACGTAGTATATGATAAATTAGGGTTTTTTTTTGTCATTTGATCACATTCATAACACCCAAATGAGAAGAAAGCACAAATAATAATCCAATAGTCCTCACTATTCACCACCTCTCCATTTGTTTTTTGTTTAAATTGTGAAATAAGAGCTTACCATTGTTTTCATAAAATGATTCTGTGAAACAATATTCATGACTATGTATCAGATAATGTGACACCCACACAATTTTTATCCTATCTCTATATATTCACTTCCACAAATAAGAGAAAACATGATATTTTTCTTTTAGGATCTGGCTTGTTTCATTCAGCATAATGATCTCCAGTTGTATCCATTTTGTTACAAATGTCAGGATGCCATTCTTTTTCATGGTTCAATAATGTTCCATCTCACACACACACACACACACACACACACACACACACGTGTGATGAATAAAGAAAATGCAGTATATATATATATATATATATGCAGTATATATCATCAGTTGATGAACATCTAGGTTAATTCCATATCTTAGCAATTATGAATTGAACTGCTACAAACATGGAAATCCATAACGCTTTAACATTCTAATTCCATTTCCTTTGGATTCTCAAGAGAGGGAAAGCTAGGTCATGTGGTATATCTAATTTCATTGGGGGGGGGGGCTCCATACTGTCTTCCATATTGTTTGTACCAGTTTACATTGCCACCAGAAGTGCATTAAGATAAATTTTTCTTCACATGCTCGCCATTACTTGTCTTTAAAAATTTTTTGTGATACACATTTTAATTGGGGAGAAGTGATACCTCACTGTGGTTCTAATTTGCATTTCCCTGATGACTAGCAATGTTTAACTTTCTTTCATGTGTCAGTTTTCAATTTGTATGTCATCTTCTGAAAGATAATCTGTTCATATTTTGCCCATTTCTCAGCTGTATTGTTTCTTTTATTGTTAAGTATCATGAGCTCTTCCTATAACCTAGACATTAATCCTTTATGAGACGTATAGTTTGCAAATATTTTCTCCCATCTATTTTTTTAAAAGATTTGTTTATTTATTTGAGGGGCTAAGGGGGGAGAGAGAGAGAGAGAAAGAGAGATGTTCCATCTGGTTCATTCCCCCAAATAACCCCAATGGCCAGGGCAGGACCACACCTAAACCAGAAGCCAGAAACTCAATCCAGGTCTCCCAGATGGGTGGCAGGGGCCCAAGCACTTGGACTGCCTTCTGCTGCTTCCATAGGCACATTAGCAGGGATCTGGATCAGCAGCAGAGTAGCTGGGACTGGAACTGGTGCTCATATGAGATGCCAGTGTCACGGGCAGCAGCTTAATCCACTGCATCAGATGCTGGCCCTATTTTCTCACATTCTATTCACTTTTTTAATTGTTTCCTTTGCAGAAAGTAATCCCATTTGTCTACTTTTGCTTTTATTGCATGTGCTTTTGGGGTCTTATTTAAGAAGCCTGCCTAAGCCAATGTCTTATAGTATTTTCCCCTAGAAATTTGATGGTTTCCAATTTTATATTTTTTAATTAATTTATTTATTTTTGACATGCAGAGTGGACAGAGAGAGACAAAGAGAAAGGTCTTCCTTTTGCCATTGGTTCACCCTCCAATGGCCGCCGTGGCCAGCGCGCTGCGGCCGGATCTGAAGGCAGGAGCCAGTTGCTCATCCTGGTCTCCCATGGGATACAGGGCCCAAGCACTTGGGCTATCCTCCACTGCACTGCCTGGCCACAGCAGAGAGCTGGCCTTGAAGAGGGGCAACCAGGACAGAATCCGGCACCCCGACCGGGGCTAGAACCCAGTGTGCTGGCGCCGCAAGGTGGAGGATTAGCCTATTGAGCCGTGGCGCCAGCTGGTTTCCAATTTTATCTTTAGGTCTTTAATCCACTGTGAGTTGATGTTTATATAAGGCGTAACATAAGGGTGTTGTCTCAAACTTTTGCATGTGAAAATTCTATTTTCCTGACCCCATTTGTTGAAGGGACTCATTTCTCTAATGATTTTAGTTTGTCAGTAATTAGTTTGTTGTAAATGTGTGGATAAACTTCTGGGGTTTTTATTCTTTTCCATTGTTCTATACGTCTATTTTTGTGCTGAAACCAGGTTGTTTTGTTTATAACAGCCCTTTGGTATGTCTTGGAATATGATATTGTGATGCCTAAAGGTTTATTTTGGGGGTCTTTTGTGTTTCCATATGAATTTTATGATTGTTTTTCTAGGTCTGTGAAGAATGTTTCTGCTATTTTGTTTGATATCTCATTGAATCTGTAAATTACTTTGGATAGTATGGGCATTTTGATTATAGTAATTCTTCCAATTCATGAACATGGAAGTTTTTCCATCATTTAAAGTGCAAATTTATATACTAGAAATATTTTGAGTTGGTTTCTTACTGCTCAATATGCCCACCACAAATTCTTCCACTCCTCTTTGTATTTTTTATTCTTCCAAGCCCCCTTGCTTCACAGACAATCTATCATCTTCTTCATTTTAAGAACCAGAAAGGTCATGCTGGGTCTCAGTCATCATCATGTTTTGATGAATGCAATCACAACTGATTCAACCCTATTTCAGGAATCTGGTGCATTTGTTTCTTTGATAACTGCATCATGTTTATTCAATCAAATCATAGGTTACTGTTCACTGTTCTCTTACTCTCAAGACTTTTATATCATTAGTAGAAGCAGAAAACTTCAATCCTAATGATTTATTTCCTTTGATACAGAAATGAGAAAAATCCTATTTTTATCACCTCAATAATTTAAAAAGGCAAGTTCAACATAGCTTCATTATTCTAATTATTATAAAATAAAATTATGATTCATTACAATTTTTGAGACAAACACACTATATGGAAACTATGATATAAGTCTTTTTAAAAAAATGTTTGGAGAAATGATATTTCCTAGATGAGGTGTGAGACCATCTAAGAGAATTAGTAAAAATTCTATGAACTGTCTGACATGTTTCATATTTCTTCTCACTTCAGGTTTAAAAAGATTACCCAATGAGGTTACTCAGTGTTTGCTGCTATCATCTATATATCAGTTCCTAACAGGAATGTTGGCATTCAATTGTTAAGTTCACTTATTAGGGGTCTGATATGTCATAAACCTTGTGCTAAATGCTAGGGACTCGAATCAAAAAGGTAGTATCCCTCTCCAGGTAATAACAGAGCAAACAAACACTAGTTACAGTATAATAAGATAGGCATTAGAGTACTGGTGTGTGTGAAAGAGAGAAAAGGAGAAAGTATATACATAATAAGCAAATAAACTAGCCATAGGAAAAGGAAACTTTGCATATATTTCCAAGTAAAATTTATTAATTTTGGGTAAAAGTCATGTCATAAAGTAGGTGTGGCATCTATAGAGCTAAAGAGGCATAAAAGAACTTAATGCTAAGGAAACATTCATTTTATAAGGTGAGATCACTTGACGAAGGTTCATAGTGTTTAAAAATTGATGATATTGATGGAACAGAAAGTCTGCTAGGGTGAATTAAAAAAAAATAAAAACTAAGCCAGATTCTAATTTCCGTTAGGAAAGCTAATTAAAATTTTTGTAACTAAGAAAATCAATTTCTAGAATTTTGAAAACAAATTAGACATTCAAGAGATCTAAGGCTGAGTCAGGAATCTGTGGTGGGTCCAATAGGAAGTGATAACTATTAAGCTAGTTCTCTGCAGGTGACAGAAAATGAGCAGATCGATCAATAAATACTCAATTCACACAAGGCATCAAAAGTGGAAAGTACTGCATATGTAGATGAGAATTATGAGGTAATATTTGGACATACTGAAATTATTATGTATATGAGACTTCCAAATTGAGATAATTAGGCAATTAGATGGGCTTCTAGAACTTATAAAAAACCAAAAGGAATTGAATATAAGTGCAGGTGTGTATTTTATCAACCTACAGTAAGCAGTAAAATAAAAACTGCTTGGCTCAGATAATCCTGAAATGGCATTAAAGTAGAAAAGATACATTTATTGGTAACAAATCTGAAAAGCACAAATATTCTTAATGAATGTTGAGCCATTGACCTACAAGGACATGTTCTTGTTTATTTACTATCTAAATATGATTTTAAAAACTGAAATTCACCCAAGTGTACAGTCAGAGAGCTTTGCAAAATATATTAATTATATTTGAAATATTTTTCAAAGGATTTGAAGCATAATATTCATATTTCCAGTTTAAAATAATAAATAAATCCCCAGAATTTAGCCAATATCTGAGAATCCCAGGTAAAATGCTGGGCTGAACAGAAGGGAAAAATGGAAATGAGATCAGATTATTAAGTATTGCTGTTTCTGAGTAACTTGTGTGCTAAAAACTTGGAATTAGAAAATTCTCTGCAGCATATCTACTACTTCTAACTGAGAAGATTTGAGAATGTTCATGGAAATTGGATTAAAAGATAAAAATAAAAATTATGAACTTTATTTCTCAACATAAGCTTAATAAAATCTAAGACGTTCATAAAGAAATAATCTAAGTCATTTATTCATTACTGAAGAACTAAGGGTCTTGGGAATTTAAACAAAAGTTTTAATAAGGAAATATAAGCACTATGGATTCCAGTGTTTTCCAACCTTCTTCCTTATCATCGGAATTCAAGCTTGATCACATTTACCAATGTGTACGTCTCTGCTGCTGCTGCTGACACTGCAGATCAAGTCAAGGCTGTGATTTACAGGATTTTATTAAGCTGTTCAAGGCTTTCCTTATAATATATTTATTCCTGATGAGTTGGTTTCTGCACTGTCAGCTAAATGTATTCTAATCTATCATTTTGGAACAGCGGTGTTTCTAGGCTCATTTTGATTTTGTGTAGTCTCTCTTTAGAGCTGCCATAAATTAATTGCAAATTTATATCTTTAGAAAGACTTATGCACATTCCTATACTGATTGAATGTAAGTCACTCAAACTTTTCGAGATGTTTTTGACATGAAAACACATGCATACCAAAAAGCATTTAAGATAGAATGAGGATTTTATTTTTAATATTTAAATAATAACTCTGGATTATGTAGTCACTAAGAACTTGAAATTAAATTCTGTGTGACATGAAAATAAATTTTAGTTAATGTAATTGATAGAAAATTAAAATTATATTATCAATTAAGCATAGCTAGTTTTCATTTATCTGACATAATCATGTAATTTTTATTTCATGTATAGTAAGCTAAAATAAATTTCATGTACTTAAATTTATGTTGTAATGGGTGAATACATTGACAATGCTAAAGGAAATATTTTAATATTAAAATATAGAGGCCAAATTATATTCCTTTCAAAACAGTATACACACACACACACACACACACACACCAGTTAACTATGTTGATTTGAAATACAGTTAGATGGCTTTTTCAGTGATTCTGTGGGTAAATTTATGTATGTCTTTTCATTCCTCATCTTTTTAATAAACTGCCAATATTGTCCAGTGATTATGAGTTTTTCTTGTAGATCAAAATTTGCTTATGGCTAAATCAAGATCCAAGATTCATTTCATGAACCTATTAAAAACCACAGGTTTTTAATCAATTACATTCTTTCAAAAAAGAGGTTTTTAAGAAAACATTAAATCACATTTATGTTATATTTATTGAATTTAAAAATATCTCTAAAGGTGATGTTTTGGAACAATATACATTCTAAGGCAGTGATTAAAGTTCTGAACTCAGAACACTAATTTATGCTACCATATATATTGCCATTAGAATTAACTGCAATAAGTTATTCTGAAAATCTTACAAATTAGTATCTCATAGCCATGAAGAAATTAGGAGTGTAACATGGTATACTGTAAAGTGTTCAGGAAGCTTTGATTACAAATTAGATATCTGTGACTCAATACTCATAAAAATTACTTAAATTTAAACCTATATATCAGCAACACATTATTATTTCAGCTGAAACTTTAAAATTTTGTAATAATTATAAACTTGCATGACTATAACATGACATTAGCAGGAAAAAATAAAGAAAATGTCTATTTGAAAAATTAGCTATGGAGTTTTGGAAATATAAATGATGTTGACTTTTTCTTATATTTGTGACTGCCATTTTGTGGTAAACCTAAATCAAACTAAACAAAATAAAAATTAAAACACTGCTTCTGAAAATTCCAAAAGATCACAAGTTATGGGGAGTAAACTTTGAGGGCTCCATCTCATTGAAACTGACTTGTTATAGTTAAGGAGTCTGGGAGCAAAATGCATGGGTAGATTTCAAGTGTAAGCAATTAATAAATGATCTCATGATTCAAGTCAATGCCCATCAGTATACTCGCTGCAGAGGTGGCACTCAACAAGTAGGTTGATGCAGTCAGTCTCTCTTCTCTTATGACCTAGTCCTGTGCCTATCCACTGAGCTCTGATAATTAGGATATAGTGTCTGCTTCAGTTAAAACACGTGGGCTTTTATTTATCAAGCCTAGCCTATCTATTTCCATTGTTAAGTAACTAACTTAATTGGAACTGAGACTAAGACCTGTTACTGAGGCATATATACAGTACCATTATGGATTTGATAGTATTTTTTTTTAAAAAAAAAAAGGTTTACTTATTTAAGTGACATAGTTGCAAAGGGAGAAGGAGAGAAAGAGACAGAGATCTTTCATCTTCTGGTTCACCCCACAGATGGCTGCAACAGCCAGGACTGGCCCAGGCTAAAACCAGGAGCCAAGAGCAACTTCCATATGGGTGCAGAGACCCAAGCCAGACTTTGGCATCTTTCACTGGTTTCCCAGGGCATTAGCAGAGAGCTGGATGGGAAGTGGATCATCTAGGACACAAATCAGTGCCCTTACGGAAGACTGGTGTTATAGACTGCAGCTTAACCTGCTATGCCACATCACCACCTCTTAGAATTCTTAACTGGAATTAATATAGATCTGAATTTGTGTATACCAACACTACTATCTGAAATTTTACCAAATGGCCTATTTACCAAAAGGTAAGCCACACAGTTTTTCAGAAAATAAAAGAAAAAAGTCATTTTATGTCCAAAGAGGAGTGATGCTACACTTTCTATTACAGAATTCACTTTCTAAGTACATTAACCTGGAAATAATTGGCCAGATGAATGAAATGTCATGTGTGGAGGATCTTGAAAAATGTGGAAATCAGACTGTTTTCTAGAATTGAGAAAGAGACATCAAGCTAACAGTCAATATGCATATAGTATTTTAAGTGTTTCTGTAAAGCAAAGAGAATAATATTTTCTAGTTTAGCTCATTATAATCCTGGTGATCCATTTATAGTAGTTAGTCCTCCCTTCCCACTGTCAGCAATGGGATCTTTACTGTTATAGGTACCAATCATGGCAGGGATGGAATACTTCACACAAGGACAGAGTAAATGAGTTCTTGATTTGGGAGATGTAAAACGTTTTGTTACTTATGGATCTTTATAATGGTAGACAGGCAAACAATGAAAATATTTACTGACTAATACAATCAGTCCTCATTCCTGGAGTATCTAATATTATCACCACACAATGAGGACAAGGAGGATTATCCTGGTTTTCAGAGAATTTACATGGGTATCTTTAGTGTTTTTAAAATATTTATTCCTTTTTTTTTTTTTTGAGTTATTTGAAAGGCAGAGAGAGAGAGAGAGAGAGAGAGAAATGATCCAACCACATCTTCACTCTAAATGGCCACAACAGCCAGGACTGGGCAAGTCCAAAGCCAAGATTCAGGAACTTCAACTAAGTCTCTCAATACAAGACCAGAATTCAATTGCTTGAGCTGACTTTTGCTATCTCCCAGGTATGCCATCATGAAGCTGGATTGTAAGAGGGAGGCAGAAACTTGATACCAAGTACTCTGATTGGGGATGCAGGTTCTCAAGCTGTGGCTTAACATACCGTGCCACAAAATCCATCCCTGTCATTAGTGTTTTCATGTTCAGAAACAGCTGTCACTGGACAATAATAAAAAAGAATTGGAAGGAATTTAATAGTTCAGACCTTTTGAGTATCCAAGGACTCAGTCACTCCCCACACAGGACAAAACAAAGCCAAGGAAAGTGTTGACAAAAGGTTAGTGCCATTGGCGTGGGTTTGGTGCAGGAGAGTTGTGACAGCCATGGAACTGCTGTAGAAGCTAAAATTTTTCTCTCCTATCATCTTCAGTTTTCAGGGGGATGTTTGATTTGGATATACAGGTACTGTCTCAGGACAAAGGGAGTATTATATTTATAAAATATAGTGACCCTATGTTGTAGCATGGGAGTTGGTTGTAGCATGGGGAAACAATGTTTCTGTGCTTCCAAGTAGTATATATTGTACTGACTCTTGACATAACTCTTCAGTTTCCCACAGTCCCTCCACTTAAATCACCATCCTGCTCTGCCTCACCTGTTTTCACAGATGATGGACTTTATTCAGATAACGTGGTTCCAAGAAGCCACTTGCCTGTTGGTGGTGATGAACCCTGTTTCTTAACAGCAGTAGGGATGGACAGCCAGTGCCAGGAATCTTTGTCTCCTTGAAGGGAATTCTAAAAAACAAAGGAGCCAAATAGCAAAATTTTAAATCACTAGAGAGTTATTACTCCCCTGGATCAAAATGTAGCCCATTGCAATTTTGATTTACAGTGCCAGTTTCACAAGACACCTGAACTTGGTTTTGTGCATTTAAGAGACAATTGTATATATTTGTCTGTGAGATAGTGAACATGTAGTAAGCACATATTCTCCTGCACTTTTGGTCTTCTATTAATTTTAAGTTTCAATCAGAATATACATGGGCATTAGGAGAGAGGGAAAAGCTAGACTAGTAAATTATATTTTCTGCCTTCTATTTATTGATTTCAGGTACAGCTTTTGAGTACATATTGTTTGAAGATATCCTATATGGCTGAATAACCTAGTGTATGTGGCTCTTCCTACATGGTCTTAGGTAAATTCTATCCAAGTCTTTCATGGATCCTTTTTATTTTAGTTTTTCTACCAATCTTCTCTTTTAGCTTCATCCCCAATGTCCTATGAAGTTAACCCTTGTTTCAGGATCTGTTCTATGAAAATAAGAGACTAAATCAGTGATTTTACAACTAAATTTTATTTTTTCCTCTGTCATAGAAATCATACCATTTTGTATTTTCAACAATTCATTGTTTTGGGGTGAGTATTTAGTCCAGTGGTCTAGATGTTGGAATATCTGGATTCAAAAGCCAGCTCTGCTTTCTGATTCCAGCTCCCTAGGAGACAGTAATCATAATTCAAATAATTTGGTCCCGATTTCACAAAGTAAACCTGGATTAAATTATTGACTACCTTTGGCTTGGAATCTGCCCAACCCTACATATACCCTTAAACTGGTCCATTCTTTACAATCTCAGCCTAGAATGGTTTCAAATTTATAGATTTTTGTCAAAGAGAAGTTGTAACAATATAGGTCATTGTAATTCTTATTTACAGGTCCAGTTAAAAAGAGATTTAGGATATTTTCATACTTTTAAGAACTAATTGCAAAAATTTGTATGTGAACCTCTGAGTATGTTTTGAGCACGTTATTTTTTTGCTGTTGTTCTTTGAATAAACGTGCTTAGGTCACAGTGTAAAAAATGGTACCACATAGGTGAAATTTGACCTGGATTTTACATGATATAATTACATTTGAATAAAAAAAAGGTTTCAATATTTTAGAAATCTTTTATTAAAGAAGCATGGGTTCTGTAGGATATTACAAAGCCTTCTTTCCTCATTCATTTACTGTTTCTGTTTTACTACCTAAAATTCTTGCCTACTTAGCTCTTGGGTATTATGATTTTTTAATTTTTTTTTGCTGTCATATAAGTTATTTTAAATTATACTTGTAATAAACATGTAATAAACATGTAATAAACAAAAATAAAAATACTTCAGCATTTGTAAGTTAATAATATTATTGTGCATTCAGATGCCAATATCACTGTTTACACAATACTGGAATGAACATCAACAAAACTATACGTTTGCAAATTTTGACATTCAAGGCATAGTCTCATCTTATTACACTGGCCTTTTAAATTCTAGTCCTAAGTTTAGGATTTTATATAAACAACTATACTAACTGTTCTAATTACTGTCAGTGAGGGTAAAATGAATTTCAATAACTGTTTTCCACATACCTTTCATTAAATTAATGCTGTACCAAATATGACATCTCTATTGTATCTCAAATTTGTAGTCTACCATCTGATAAATCAGTTATTTTTCTGGGATATATTTTATAACATCTACTTTAGTTTGCTGCTTTAGATTTGATTCATTTTGTTTATAGAAAAAGCAATAGAAACCAGGAGAATTTATGTCTTTTATTTTAATCAGCAATGCCTTCTCTTAGTACAAATATGTTTATATTTTAGAAATTATGTGCTTTTTGTGCCTGCATATGAAATGATTTTTAAAATATTTGATACTTATTTTAAAGTATTTATTGCACAGCATTTATAAATCAAATTTCTGTAAAACATTCTAGTTGCAGAATTTAGTTCATTTGCTTCATATCTGGTTTATATCAATGATTCTTATCTATTTTTGTAACAATAACATAGTTTAAAAATATTTCATATTAAAGTTATGTTTGTCTTTTTGCTTCAAAGTTTACAATGTAGTCAAATCATTTTCACTAAAAACATGATTAAATGATGGTAAATCTTCCTTTTTGAGGATGTATTGCACAAGATTTTATTATTTCAATGTAAAAACAAAGATTTCCATATGCACAGTCAAGGAAACAATCAACAGAGTGAAAAGGAAACTGACAGAAGAAAAATATTTGGAAAACATGCTTCTTTTTAGAGGTGAATGTAGAAAATATATCAAGAACCCAAACACTCAAATTACTATTTTTTAAATATTTATTTATAAAAAGGGACCAAAAGTCATGAATTTCATATATAAGGTTTTAAGAGCATAATGATACTTCCCACCTTACCAACCCTTCTTCCTTACTTCCTTCTTTTCTTAATTTTTTAAATTTTTACAATGACATACTTTCTGTTTACTTTGTAATCACAAACTTAACCCTTCACTGAATAAAGAATTCAACATGTAGTAAGCATTATTGCCTGTGCTGCTGTCTTATCCAATTAGTCTTTGCATATACCAATGTTTGTCAGTGTTTCTCCTAGTAATTTGATGATTTTAAGCCTTAATTTTAGCTCTTTAATCCATTGTGAGTTGATTTTTATATAGGATGTAAGATAGGGATCCTGTTTCATACATCTGCATTCAGAAATCCAGTTTTGCCACCAACATCTGGTAAAGAGACTGCCCTTTTTTCCAGGGTGTGATTTTATCTGATTTGTCAAAGATAAGGTTGTGGTATATATGTGGATCAATTTCTGGGGTCTCTATTCTGTTCTTCAACGTGTCTATGTTTGTGCCAGTACCAGGCTGTTTTAAGTATAATTATCCTGTACTATATATTGAAATCAGGAATTATGATACCTCCAGCTTTATTTTTATTGCTTAGTATTGCTTAAGCTTTTTGAGTCTCTTGCAACTCCATATTAATTTTAGGGTTAGATGTTCTGAGAAGAACATCTTTGGTATTTTGATTGGGATCACATTGAATCTCTAAATTGCTTTGGGTAGTATGGACATTCTGATGATATTAATACTTCCATTCCATGAACAAGGAAGATTTTTCCATTCTTTAGTGTCTTATTTAATTTCTTTCCTTAATGTTTTGCAGTTTTCATTGTAGAGATATGTTGCATCCTTGGTTAAATTTAGCCCATGGTATTTAAATTTTTATGCACTATCGTGAATGGTATTGATCTTACAGGTTCTTTTTCATCCATGTCAAAATCACTGCATAAATACTTTTCAAAAGCAGACATACAAATGATCTAAAGGTAAGTTAAATTAATTATCAGATAAATGTAAGACAGACAAAAATTTCAAGAGAATGTGGTGAAAAAGGAACCATTGTACATTGTTGAGAATGTAAATTAGCAAGCCCTTATAAAAAATAGTGCTGGCCGGTGCCTTGGCTCACTTAGCTAATCCTCCACCTGCAGCGCTGGCACCCCAGGTTTCTAGTCCTGGTTGGGGCGCTGGGTACTAGTCCCGGTTGCTCCTCTTCCAGTCCAGCTCTTTGCTGTGGCCCGGGAGGGCAGCTGTAGCGGCCATTAAGGGAGTGAACCAATGGAAGGAAGACCTTTCTCTCTCTCTCTCTCTCTCTCTCTCTCTCTCTCTCTCTCTTTCTCACTGTCTATAACTCTACCTGTCAAATAAAAAATTTAAAAAAAGAAAAATAGTGCTAAATTTCCACAAAACCCTTCCAAATAGAAGCACTATATAGTCTGGCAATCTCAAACCTGGGTATATAGCCAAAGAAAACTAAATCAATTTGCTAAATAAATATCTACACTTGCATGTTTATTGCCACTTTATTTAGAATAACCAAGATACAGAATCAACCATCTATCCATCAATGGATGAATGAATGAAGGGAATGAATTTTGGGTAGATATATAGGAAGGTAGAAAGGTAGAAAAGTAGGTAGGTAGGTAGGTAGGTAGGTAGGTAGAAAGAAAGAAAGAAAGAAAGAAAGAAAGAAAGAAAGAAAGAAAGAAAAATTGAAAACTACTAACTTGTAAAGCAAAAGAAATTTTGTGACTATATGAGTGAAACTGAATGACATTATGTTAAGTGAAATAAGCCAGGGACAGAAAGACATATACCATATGATCTCACATAAATATAAACTCTAAAAAATAAACATAAAAATGGAGAAAACAATGATGGTTATCAGGAGCTGTATGGTGGTAGTGTCGTGGGGGATTTTGATCAAAAGTTGCATAATTTCACATAGGTGGAAGAAGTTCAAGAGATTTTTCTGTACAGTATGCTGACAACATACTTAATATTTTATAGATTTAAAAGCAATTTATATGTTTTTATAACAATTTGTCAAGAAAAGTAAGAGTGAAGCTTAGAAATAAAATAAACATGGAGAAATAGTAAAGGTATTATAAACATGTCTTATAAACACTCATGTGCTAAAGTGAATGTGATCATTAGCTGTCCACAATTGTCTATAACCAACTTAGGTAACTCAATAATTTTAGCGGAAAAAAAATCATCGTTTATTTACCTTGCATTTTATTAATTTGATTTGATTGATATGAATAATTTTATGGTTGTAGTATTGTCCTCAGTAAAAAGTTTTTTTCAAGAAAAATTTATTCTAGGCAAAAGTGATAAAAGTCACTCCAATTCTTAATACTTTACACTAGTTGTATAGTACTGATATGTATTCTGGGTTTTGAATACTCTTCATTATTTTACTAGGTTATTTTGTATTTTTATGATGGGAAAAATGATAAAAATAGCAATATCTAAATAATTTTCTGATCTAGTGAAGTGTTTTTCCATAAAAGTACAAAATGTGTAAAACATCCCTATATAAAATACTAATTATAAACTAGATAATAGTATATTTATTTACAATTTTGAAATGAACTTACTTATAAAAAGGTACTTTAAAAAGTTATGTGAAAAAGGAAACTAAAAATAAGTTGATTTTGAGCAAAAAAAATGAAATCCATGCTTTTTTATAACACATATATGTTTAATTAACTTTTTGAAGATCCTTCATCTGCATGTATTTCAAAACCCTATGCATTGAGAGTATTTTAGGCATGGAAAGCCAAGACACTCTGGCAAAAAAAAAAAAAAAACCTAAATGAAAGATCTCTGCAAGTGAGATCCCAGTGGAAAGAATGGGCCATCAAAGACGGAGGTACCTTTCTCTGAAGGGAGGAGAGAACTTCCACTTTGACCATGGCCTTGTCTAAATAAGATCGAAGTCAGCAAACTCAAAAGGCTTCCATAACCTTGGCAACTCATGAATAGAGCCTAGGGAGATTTCTGACGCCATAAACAAGAGTGTTAAATTGTTAAGTCAACAACAGGAGTCAATACAAATTTAATTGAGTTAATTTTAATGCATAGGGTTTTTTTTTAACTTTTATTTAGTAAATATAAATTTCCAAAGTACAGTTTATGGATTACAATGGCTCCCCCCCCCCATAATTTCCCTCCCACTCGCACCCCTCCCATCTCCCGCTCCCTCTCCCATTCCATTCACATCAAGATTCATTTTCAATTCTCTTTATATACAGAAGATCAATTTAGTATGTATTAAGTAAAGATTTCATCAGTTTGCACCCACACAGAAACAGAGTGTAAGATACTGCTTCGGTACTAGTTATAGCATTACTTCACATTGGACAACACATTAAGGACAGATCCCACATGAGGAGTAAGTACACAGTGACTCAATTAAATTTGTATTTTCATGTTTAGAAGTGTGTTTAATATTTTATTTAAAATTAATATAAAAAGTATCATGAATTTTCTACTTCAGAAACATTTTTATTACCAAAGCCAGTACAATAAATACTTATACGCCTTTTTTGGTGCAGACTGAAAAATAGAATGAAATGCTATGAACTCAAGGTTACACATAGCAATTAAATGAACAAAGCTCTTTCTGGTGCTTTCCAGTGCTAAAAAAGCATTTGCCATTTCTTTACTCAGCCTGAATTTAGTTCTGGTTTTTAATTAACAAAAGTCAAGAATCTCCCTTTAAAACATTCTATTCCCATGAGTGTGCTCTTCCAATTTCTAATCAAAAATAAACACTAGGTCTGCTAAGCCTGGAACAAGGTTTAATTGGGCTCATTTAATTTCTCTTTCCACAAAAGCCTGGATCAATACATGATTTCACCTTTAATTCAGAGAGTTTTCTGTCTTATTTTTGCCTCCTTATATTAAACAAGTGTTCTATGTTTTCTATCAATCCTTTCTTATTTAATTCACTTTCATTCAAAACATTAAAGGGGAGAAGGAGTACTAAAATGAGGTTACAAATTAAAGAGATAAATCTACCAACAGATTAGCTAGATAATTTTTTAATGGCTAAAGAAAAAAAAATAAGTGCAGGTCATAATTTTCCTTGATGTTTAACCTGAAAGAAACCTAAGCAAACAAACAAGCAAACACCACTAAGCACTGGTGACTAAAGGTGTAGTGATAAGTGAGTAACTTCTTAGTCTCTAATCTCTGAAAGTTAAAGTAGTAGACGACCCTGTAGTAAAACTTGTTTATATATTTTATATGTTTATTTTATGTTTAAAGATATATGTTTCTTAAATATATATATACACACACACATACAGAGCTTACTATTATTACTTCCAAAGTTTTATGAACTTTCTATTCTTTACATTTATTTTTCAACTCCTTTTTAAAAAACTTTTTGAAGTTATTACATACTTCTGTATACAAATGCATATTATATATATATATACACACACATGTATATATAGACTTCAACATACACACACAGATAATGTAATGATTTAAGCAGTCTACTACATTAATCATCTCAGTTTAGTTTTTTTTCATGAAAAATTCATCTAGGTTTTCTTCATTGTCTCCTTTCATTTAGTCTTGAAAAATATAATGAATACAGGGTCTACTGAAGTAAGTCATCCAATACCATATAAACTGTCTTTAGATAAATGCTCAATGTTTTTAAGTTAAAACTTCCATATTTTTAACGTTGGGAATTATAATACATAATTATATATAGTGAAAATTAAAAAAAACTGATATACCCACCTATGCAAATACAAATTATCGTATTAGATTTCCACGTTTCTTCTATACTCATGATTATTGGGTTGTGAAACATACAATATATTTGCATCCTAACCTGTCTTTGTTTTAAATTTTCACCAGAATATCTGTCATATAAATATTCCAACTGGAACATTTATTTTCAGAATGAGTAACAATGAATCAGAGAAGGTGTATTATACAATTAAAATCAAACTTGATTTCATATTTCAAAATGTCAGTATAATAAGCAGAATATTCTGAGCTAAAATTGTTTTATTTCTGCTGAGAAATTTGCTTAAAAATGCACAGTTTTTAAGATGCTCATTTAACATGATTGTAAAATAACATTTGAGAGGCCACCTCTGTGGCACAGTAGGTTAATTCTCTGCCTGCAGCGCCGGCATCTCATATGGGTGCCGGTTCAAGACCCAGCTGCCTCTTTTCCAATGCAGCTCTCTGCTATGGCCTGGGAAAGCAGTAGAAGATGGCCCAAGTGCTTGGGCCCCTGCACCCACATGAGAGACCAGGAAGAAGCACCTCACTCCTGGCTTCAGATCAGTGCAGCTCTGGCCATTGTGGCCATCTGGGGAGTGAACCAAAGGAAGACCTTTCTCTCTGTCTCTTCCTCTCACTATCTGTAACTCTACCTCTCAAATAAATAAATAAATAAAATATTTTAAAAAATAACATTTGAAAGAAAATGTCTAACAGTAGATGACTAAATACGACTATCAATAAGAAAAATAGTAAAAAATTGAGATAGATGTGTTCACAGTTAAAGACAATATTTAAACCAATCTAAATTATAGTAATTATCTATCTGCACTCAGAGAATAGAGTACATTGAAACAATCAGAATTTTATCTAGATAAATAAAATTAAAGTGATCTATTCCATTTATGTAAATAATTTTAATGATATGTTCAAAGTATTTTAACCAGTTCTGAGAAGGGTGATGGAATAAACTTTCAGTCTTACTTAATCAGCTTCATGATACCTTGATGCCAATTTTCAAAGTGTGTGTGCTTGAATTCCTTGGTTCTAGTTGTGGGTTCCTGGTTCCCAAACTTGCTAATGGTAGCAGAAGTAATAGCGTCCCTGGAATAAGTATTATGGTGGGTTTCTATATGGAAGTCATTTTGAAGAAAAGCATGGAGCCGGTGTGTCCTCATAAAGGACTGAATTCTGTCTCCTGCAGATTTATATGCTGAAGCCCTAATGTCCAGAGTATCAGAATGTAACTATGTTTGGAAATAGATCCTTCAAAGTGATCATTACATTAAAATGAAAATAATAGGGTGGACTCTATCCAGTCTAACCCATGTCCTTAGAAGGAGATTGGGATGGAAAAGCAACAAGATCATTGATGCACACCAGCGTGACCCTATGAAGAGGCAGTGAGTGGGTAACTATTTGGAAGATGGTGAAGAAGTTTAAACCGGACACTGAAAGTGCAAAGGAAATTGTTGATGCACTGTGGCAAAAGGTTACATTGAGCCACTGGGTAAGTGAAAAGGAATACTATCATAAGGCTACCTCATCTGGGAGAAACACATCTGATGAGGTGAGTCCCCAAATCATGGTAGCTCTTGATCTGTGACTTTCCAAGGATCCAGGGCCGTAAGTCCAAGTGGACCAGGGTATCTTCACTGAATGGAGGACATTTTATTCCTTGCTGTTCTAATTATTGATTTTTATCTAATATATTTTTACAGAGAATAGTTTACTTGTCCTTTCATATCACTTTTAACAATCATTAATCCTTGCGATACTAGTTAAAATGAGGCCAGGCTGCGGAACATTGGACAGCCAATTCAACGAGACAAGTGCTAATGCAACAGAAAAGGCTCACTTAAAATGATGGCAGTTGTGTGGGGGAATCAAACATCACTGGTCCCAAAAGTGTTCTGTTCAAATTGCCAGTTAATAGGAAGACTTCTGAAGGGCATGGAGGTGGGGAGGTAAAGTAGGAATCAGGAACAAGGGAAACAAAGATAGAGTGTGATGGCCTCTGGCCAGGCAATAAGGGGCTGACTGGAGTAATGGTGCTTACTTTCCCCCCTATAGTAAAAATCCAGTCCTCTGGCCATGCTGACCAGTATGGGCCAGGTTACTTTGCAATTTTAGATGGCTTTCTCAAAGCCATTGTCTGGAATTCTCAAGCAAGCTTTATGTATCTGTTAAATTGAAACCACTAGTTAGTCACAAGATCATCTTTTAGCTTTGGTTCATCAGAATGTCAAAGGAATAGAATATACATTTGCTATAGTTAACTTGCACTATGGTAGTTTTTCTTTCTAGTCTATAAAGTCCTTGCAAACAAGACCAATATCAGAGAGGTGGATGTGCAGGGGGCTTCATTTAAAATACCAGGGCCCATGAGGGGTACAGATATCACATGACTTCATGACATACAAATCATCATATAGTCCCTTTCTCCAGCTTCAGTTTCTTCTTACCACACACTACCTACAAAAAACTAGGAGTCCATCTAAGGAGTCTTCTTTATGTGAGAGAAAAAAGTTAAAGTAAATTAAGCCTATTTTAATAATTTGCATTGAGAAGTATTGTGCAGACTCAGACAAGAGAAAAATTTGCTTAGGGATGAGCACTTGGTGCAGTAGTTAAGTCCCTTTGGAGACTTACATTCTACACCACAGTGGATGAACTTGAGTCCATTATGCACTCCTGATTCTAATCAGTTCCTGATTCATGGGAAGCAGTGGGGCAGAGCTCAAATAGTTGGACTCTTACCTCCATGTGTAAGACCCAGATTTAATTCCTGGCTTACAGTTTCTATCTGGCTGAGTTGCAAGTGTTGTAGGCATCTGCGGAACACACCAGCAGATAGGAAATATCTGTCTGCCTATCTGTTTCCCTGTGTTTCTGTCTGTCTCTCTCTCTGCCTTTCAAAATATATACATATGTAATTTTTTAAAAGATAAATACTGCTTAAATAAAAAAGGATAAAACTGTACAAAATTCTCAAACAACTTTGGCATCAAATACAAAACCAAATCTAAACAAGTATTATTTCCCTATGAAGCTGAATATACATTGCTTCTCAATTTTAATGAATGATATGTATCCTAATACTTTCAAGAGATAAACTTAGTTTTCTACTTCTCAATATTTAAAATTTTAAAGAAATACATGCAGTAAAAATTTAAACAGTAAGTCACTAAAAAGTACTGGCTTCCTGATTTATATGGAAGAGCAAATGTTTTTGCTTCATTTATTCTTACTATAAATACTTACATTAAGCCACATCACATCATTTTCATCATAATTTTGTATTCTAAAAATGATCAAATAATATTCCACTGCTGAGAGATGTAAATGTTTTGGAAATTCTGATTTAATCTCATCCTGTATGTGCAGTTACAACTTAAACATCTTGAAATAGTGTTAGGAGTACTAATAAATAAAACCCACACATGTAAGAGACATTTTAACTGTTTCTCATAGAGTTGAAATAGCTTATCATAAATATATATTCATAGTTTTGAAGAAATAATATAAAAGCATTTTTTGGGTGGAAAAGGATTCCAATCTTAGCATGGCTGAGCAAACATACACTGAATTATCCTAGACTTGATTAATTTCAAAAAGTTAATCCTAAAAAGTAAAGTTGGTTTGATTACTTTTCTGTGGCAATTCTTGTGGTTTTCACCTGACCTCATTATTTCACAGCAGAGCCCAGGATAGAAAATTGTAAAATACAGCATTAAAAATATCCAAAGAAGAGTTCTGCATAGTTATGGATTTCATTAGCACAAAAACTTGGATGAGAAAATTCATGGAAAATTCTAAATATTCAAATAAGGATCACAGAAAGGTCACAAATTTCTTTAGTGCTGTGGTTATTCTAAGTTTGTAATGCATTAAGAATTTGTATATGTCAACTAAACATCAGTTGTTTAATGGAAAATTAGCTCATTTTGTGTCTTTGAATTTAATTCAATACATTACATTTGTTTTTCATTGTCTGCTAAATACCAGGAAATAAGCTGCAGACAGACAGAAAGTAAAAGAAGCTATTTTACATGTCCTCAAGAATAGATTCTCAAGAGGGATTGTTAGACAAGAGAAACATTGATGTGTACTTTGCTATCTGTATTTTATTTCACTGTATGATTTCGCTTTATGTATGTTATAGGCTGAAGGTGTCCCCTGAATGTCCCACTATCCCAGAATGTAACTATATTTAGAGACAGGACCTTTAAAGTGGTGATGAAGTGAAAACGAGCTTTTCTAGCTAGTGTGGGCTGTTATCCAGTCTTAACATTATTCTCATTAGAAGTGGAAATACAGAGGCTAAAGAAATGCCATGGATACTCACACACAGAGGTATAGACATATGTGTCTATGGGCTCACCGCTAGAGGGTGGCCGTCTGCAAACCAATAGAAAGGCTTTAGAAGAAAGAAACCAATCCTGTTGACTCCTTGAGTAGAGAACTTCAAGCTTCCAAAATTATGAGAAATAAATTTCTCTTGTGTTTGTCAACTACTCTATGCTCTTTTGCTGTGGTTATCCTATCAAATTAATGATCATATGACAACTCATTTTTTAAACATTTATTTATTCATTTATTGGAAAAGCAGAGAAAGAGGGAGAGAGAGAAAACAGATCTGTCCACTGGCTTTCTCCCCACATTGCTCCAACAGCCAGTACTGGGCCAAGCCCAAGACAATGCCCCAGATCTCCTTCTGGGTTTCCCATGTGGGTGGCAGGGGTCCAAATACTTGAGACATCACTCACTGCTATCCCAGGTGCATTAGCAGTGAGCTTGATTCAATCAGCACTCTAACATGGAAAGCAAATAGCAGCTTAGCTTACTGCACCACAGCCCTGACCTCAACAATTTAATTTTTAGTGTATCAGTTTTCTTAACATACATTTTATAATATACTTCCCACAGAGTGTTCACCACTATAAAATAAATGAACCCTCAAAAAATCATCCATAAATAATTAAGGAAAATTGAAAGGTTACAATCTTAGATATTTTAAAATATTTGTTGATTGATTATTGATTTATTGATTATTTAAATCTAGAGCAACAGATACACACACTACAAAGAGAGAGAGAGAGAGAGATCTTCCATCTGCTGATTCACTCATCAAATGTCCACAAGACCTGGCCAGGAACTTCATCCAGTCTCCTACACGGTTAGCAGTGGCCCTTGATACATCTTCTACTGACTTCCTATGTGCATAAGCAGTATAGCTGGGGCTCCAATGTGGGGTGCCAGTATGACAACTATCAGGTTAAACTGCTGTGTCACCACAACTATAGCCATTTAACAACTGATTTGTGTAGTACATCCTTAAGCATCTTTTGTAAAGGTGAACAAGTGGTGACAAATTTGTTCAATTACTGTTTGTTATGGAAAGTCTTTATTTTACCTTCATTCAAAAATGAGAGCTCTCAGGATACAGTATTCTGAGTTGACAGGGTTTTTTGTTTTTTGCTGGTTTTTTTTTTTTTTTTTTTTTTTTTTTTTTTTTTTAGATTGGGACTACATCTGGTCAAATTCCTTCTAGCCTGTAGGGTTTCTGATGAGAAGTAACCTGTGAATCTAATTAGAGATCCTCTGAAAATAATCCGGTGTTCCTCTCCTGCACATTTTAGAATCTTTATGTTTTACTGTGGAAAGTTTGACTGCAATGTGTCATGGTGAAGACCTTTACTAGTCATGCCTATTAGGAGTTCTGTGTGCTTCCCCTACTTGGGCATCCCCTTATTTCTCCAAATTGGGGAAGTTTTCTGTAATTATTTCACTAAATAGCCTTCTAGTCCATTCTCTCCTCTCAGACCTTCAGGAACTCCTAAGACCCACACATTGGGTCATTTGAGTATTCCAAAAATCTCTAACATTGTTTTTAAATTTTCTATTTTCTTCTGTTTCTCCTTCTCCTTCTTGTTTTTGCTCTGACTGTAAGATTTTTCTTCTAGTTTGGATATTCTTTCTTCTGCCTCACCAAGGCTGCTGTTAAGACTTTCCACTGCCTTTTTATTTGATCTATTGAATTATTATTCACTTCTAATATTTCATTTTGATTTCTCTTTAAAATCTCAATTTCATGGGAAAATTTTTCATTCATTCTTTAGTTCAGGGATTTGCTTCTGATTGCTTTTGAGTACTCTTATGATTAATTTTTTGCGTTCCATTTTTGGCATTTCCTCAATCTCTTCATCTTCACATTCTAATATTGAAATGTTGTGTTGCTTTGGAGGGTCATGGTATCTTCCTTGTTCTTGAATTTCTGCATTTGTTTTTAGGCATTTGTGGAGTTGAGTGTTGTTTTTTTTCCTCTGATGGTTTTTCTTTGAGCTATACCTCTATGGCTTAGTGGAATGTCTACACTTTAAGTGAATACCAAGAGGTGTGTGGTGGGTATGGCCAGGGAGCTCTGGTCAGTGCTCCAGGGTGGGACGAGTATCCAAGGTAACAGCCAAGTTGGGCATGGTATATCTCAATGCTTGGGGTATTAGTCCCCAGTGTGTTTCGTGCCACCATGTGAACTGCACAAGAGATCTGTGCAGTCCTCACTCTAATCAGGGTTCCTGCTGCAATGACCTCCTCTAGGCAACCAAGGAGCTCTGACAATGTGGAGCCACACCCAGTGATTGTGTAGAGACCCTGCTACACCCTGCACCTTCTCATGTAACCACAGAGTTCCCAAAGTCTCAGCACACAAGGCTACCATAATTGCTGGGTGCAAAGGTTTCTCGCTGCCCTGAAAGCCTTTCCAGTTAACAGAGAAGCAGATGTTTTCTGAGACAGCTCCACCTAAGAGTCTTGTTGTTGCCCAGCCACCTCCAGCCAGGCTCACAGTAGTGGGGACTGCAGGTTGTTCCTTCTGCTAGAATCTGTATCACATGCATATACCAGAGCCACTGGCAAAATGTAGCTCTTTTCTGGCCACTGATGCCAGTACTGCTGGGAAGATGGAATCCTGTTTCAGTCAGTTGCTGTGCATGCACTCGAAGTTTTCCGCAACTCCCCTCCAAACCCAAAATGAGTCCTGCACTTTCTTAGCAAGGAGTGGGCGCTGTTGTGGGCAAGTTGGGGTGAGATAAAAGTGCCCCCTCTACTTCCACTGGATCCTGGGAAAATGCTAGCAAATGTTAGCAACTGCCAGAACTCCAGTCTGGACTCATGCCATGCTCTCTCTGGCTACATCATCATGGATTGCTATAGTCCCATCTATCAGTCTTCAAGTTGCTGCCCACTCGGGCTCTCAGCTGCTACAATTTTTCAGTGTGTTCATGTTTGCACGTAAGCACCCTCCACACAGGTCCATGGCATTCATCTTCCTCTTGTAAATTATATGCACCTTCAAGTATTGCAGTACCGTAGCAACTGTTAACTGCTCAGATATGTGTTTCAAGATGTATTTCTGCTGGGGCCAGCACGGTGGCGCAGCGGGTTAATGCCCTGGTCTGAAGCGCCAGCATCCCATTTGGGCACGGTTCAAGTGCCCAAAGCTTAATCCTCCACAAAGTAAAGAATTCAACTAGTAAGTAGAAAAATCACTTTCCTAAAGAATATAAAAAAAGTCATTGAAAAACTTTTAAAAAAAAATAAGAAAAGAAAGACAAGGGAGGGTGGAAGTGAGGGACAGAGGGAAAGTATAGTGGTAAGTATTATCATGTGCTCAAAACTGTATATGTGAAATATTAAAATATGTTATTGTAAAATTAAAGGACAACAGAAAGGAAAGAATATGAGGGGTTTGAAGGAGAGAGAAAAGGAGGCAAGTATGGTTATTTTCTCAGAATTGTACCTATGAAGTACATGAAAACTGCTCACTTTATATTAAAAATTTACAAAAGCAATTGACAGAAAAAATAAGTTGGTTATTTTTGAATATTTTTCCCAGAAGACTGATTCCTTTTTTGCATATCTCCCTGTTATTAAGGGTGCTCCTCATACAGGACCCCAAACTTTGTCAGATTTATCTCAATTTCAAATGTGATAGTGACTGACAGTGACTCAAACCTGATCCCCCATCTGTGCACATGATTGTGATCATTCATTGCGTGCCTAAAACTGGCACTTGGTCTGCATTAGATACACATTTTGCTCACTCATCTACTTTCAGTGCCTACTAGTTTTTATTATTCTTGTTATTTAAGCTTCTGGAAATGCCATCTTGCTTTCTGTGAATTTACAAAACATTTAAAAATAGTTATAATAATATCTTATGTATCACCTAATAATTTTGCATGATAAACTTCAATCTATCTTGACAAAAATATTGTCAGAAGCAAAACCCTACAGCTCTTCAGAGTTGGTAGACACAGAAATGTATGGAGCAATGCACACTTAGTATTATTTTCAAATATAGGACATTATGACTTAGTTCTTATATTTCCATATACATTTTAGTTATGAATTTATCATTTTAGTATACAGTTATTTTATGATATAATCAATTTAATATTGCTTTGGATATTGTTTATTATAATCACCATAGTATATTTTAATGATATTGATCATTGTACATATTTTCCATGTAAAGATCTATTTATTCATCCATCCTCAAAATTATAACAATCATATAAGGTCTTGGTAGGCGTATTGTGTATAACATGCAGTATATTATTTTCTTAGTATTTTAAACATAAAGAAAAAGCAAACCAAAATGTTTTATTAACTAAAATGGTAATGTATAATGTTCTTCAAATCAGCGTTTGGATCTTTATATAAATACATATAAAGTAATTAAACTGGAGTATAAATTCATCTTGTTTAATTTGAAGATATTTCTGACACCGTAAATATAAACTATTAAACAAAATGAATCAAATTGCCCACATTAATTTTTAATATTAACTACCTTCAAATTTTTTACATATAAATCCTCAGAATCTGAGTGTTCCATTATGATCCGTTTACTAGATCATTAACTCCATTTCAGAATAACATTTTTAGACAAATCAGTACTTGATGAATGTTTCACAGTTTTTTATGCAGAATTTTATGTCTAGAACTGCTTCTGACCAAAATAATAAACTAACTACATCTTTTTGACCTCTGGGGGTAAACAGTCAAAATCTAGATAAAGAAAATGTCATTCATGAAAAAAATGGGATATATAATTCTCATTTATATTTCAGCTTAATAAAACAGATTCTAAAAACATTCACAATGTGATCATAAATTGCACAATTTTGCATTTCTATCATGTTGTACATATTTGAACAACAATGCAGATTATGGAAAGATACGAAATCTGTAATTGCAGTTATGTATTGAAAATTCCATTGAATTAATTGATAAAAATTTTGACGCACAATCACACTATTATAAGCAGCAAATGAAAATACCTTGCTGAGGATGTGGTAATTCTTGAAAGAAGTATTTTATTAAGTCTTTTGCTTTAGTGTAGAGGTACTCATTGCAAATATGACAGTAAATTACATAATACAGGGTGAACATTCAACCCAGTGTTTAAGATGCCATCTGGGATGCCCACATCCCCTATAAGAGTATCTGAGTTCAAGTCATGACTCTACTCCAATTCCAGCTTCCATATTATACGCACCTTGAAGGGCAGCAAATCAGGGCTCAAGAAATTCAATCCTTGACGCCCGGTTGGGAAATCTGGATTTCTTGAGTCTGACTGCAACATGGACCAACGTCAGCCATGGTGGGCATTTGATGAGTAAACCGGCACATGAGCACTCTCTCAGTCAGTCTGTTTCTTAACTCTCTCTCTTTCTACTTACCAAATAAATATTTTACATAGATTTTTAAAAATTTATGTGAGTGTGTGTGTGTGTGTGTGTGTGCAAGAGAGGGGGGGGGGGGAGAGAAAGAAAGATAGAGATCTTACATATATTGATACACTCTCCAAATGGTCACTACAGCCAATAATGAGCAAAGCAGAAGCCAGGAGTCAGGAATTCCCTCCTGGGCTCCCACGTGGATGGCAGTCGTTCAAGTACTTGAACCATCATCTGCTGCCTTCCCAGGTGCAGCAGCAGGAAGACTGATTGAAACAGAATAGCCAGAAATAGATCTGGAAGTCAATGTAGGATGCCAGTGTCACAATGAGGCTTAACGTGGTGCACCACAATGCTCCCCCAAATCTAGATTTTTTAAAATATGAATACCAAAAGTATTAATAAGAGACTGAGGTTTCTCTCTGCTTATAAAGGTTAAAATTTTAACTGTTGCCTATTTAATATAGAGAGTAAATTTTCACCATACTACTATTTTGAACGTAATGAACATCTTTAATTGGAAGCACATCTGTATTTTTTAGGGAGAAATGATTAGAGAGGTGAGTAGCTGGAGTACATTTCATGTGTAGTGTGTGTGAGTGAGCACTAATATGTCCATAGTCACAAACAATTGGGTTTCACAATAGCAATGAATGAGGCCATTTTTATATTTCTAACTGATATGCAAAACATCATAAACTGTTAAGGGGTACAATATGAGGTTTCCACACAGGTATAATCTGCATAATATCTAATCAGGATAATATTATCTATGTTTTTCAAAAATTTAACATTTCCTTAAGTGAAAAATCTTCAATATTTTCTATTTCTGATGCTCTTTCAGATAAGCATACAGTATATTTTCATCGTATATAGTCTACGTGTTATACAAAACAGCACTTACTCTTAACCATATTCTGCCTAATCAATGTAACACCTTCACCACCCCTCGTTCTCTACTTTCCACAGCATTTGATGATCACCAATCTACTCTTTTTTTTTTTTTTTTTTTTTGACAGGCAGAGTGGACAGTGAGAGAGAGAGACAGAGAGAAAGGTCTTCCTTTGCTGTTGGTTCACCCTCCAGTGGCCGCTGCGGCCAGCGCGCTGTGGGCCGGCGCACCATGCTGATCCGAAGGCAGGAGCCAGGTACTTATCCTGGTCTCCCATGGGGTGCAGGGCCCAAGTACTTGGACCATCCTCCACTGCACTCCCTGGCCACAGCAGAGAGCTGGCCTGGAAGAGGGGCAACCAGGACAGAATCCGGCGCCCTGACCGGGACTAGAACCTGGTGTGCCGGCGCCACAAGGCGGAGGATTAGCCTAGTAAGCCGCGGCGCCGGCCACCAATCTACTCTTAACTTCTATGAGATCAATGTTTTTATATTCTATATATGCGTGAAATCATCACTTAATATAATGACCTCTAGTTCCATCCATGTTTTTGCAAATGATTAGATTTCATGCTTTTTGTGAATAAAGAGTATTCTATTTTATGTACCAAGTTTTCTTCTTTCAATAGTTGTTGATCACGTAAGTTCTTTTCATCTTGTCTATCTTGAATAGTGCATATTTCATGTATTGCAGAATTTTCAAGTGAAACCAGAGTATCATTCAGAAGCAAACATATTAATATTTACATTAAATGTGATTTTTAACAAAATATCAATGCTAGTCAGGCTTACATACCATTTATTTGCTTAATATTAAATTTACTATTAAATTGTGGATATTATAACATAACTAGTACAGTGTATGTTACATCTAAGAATAATGTTTAGAATTCTGTACTAAGCTAAATATTTGTATTTAAGTAAATGACCTCTTGTTGTTTAAGGGTATTTGAGACAAAAGTGAATCAATATTGCTATCAGCATCATGATCATGATCATGAGTTGAGCATTTAATGATGAAAGAAGCAAGGTCTTTGATTAATTACTGAAACAATTCAGGATAGATAGTCTTTGTAAGGATCTCTTTCATTGTCATCTGTCTCATTAACAAAAGATATTTCTGTTCAAATTGTTCACGATACCATGCAATGTTGATGCATAAATTTCACTTTCTCAATAAATGCACAAGAGATGCTTCATGATCTCTGTTCACTGTTTCTTAGATTTCAGCTCTTTCTAGTTTATTTTATACTTTCAGTTGATAGAAGTTGACATGTGCAGTAGAGTTTGAAATGATTTCCTCATTAGTGAGACAAAATGCTTTATGGTCTTTATCTGAATTTTCAAATACAACTTAGATACAACTGAGTGCTAAAATCTGTACCAACTGTTTGCTAATGATGGCTTATCAAACTTTTCATTACTAAGCTCCTAAATGCTATTCCTAACACTTTCCATGAATTCTTGAGTCTGAGATTTCTGATAATTGCTTCAAGGACACAGTAAGTTAACTGTAGCAAACACAGAGAAAAGCAATCAATCTATTAATCAAATTGATTAGATAAGTTTTTCATGCTGCATAGAAGTCCTTGGTCCTGAAGATGTATTGTGACTTTTAATTGGGTTAAAATTAATGATAAAAATATTAAAAAGTACACTTCACATAATCAGAAGGTGATGTGTGGAACATATTTCCTTAAAAAAATCATTTTGCACTTTTATACCAACTGATCTTTAAAAGAAATATTTTGCACTGATACTAAAAAAGGATTATTAGATTGGCCAGAAAATATATTGCTTGCTACCAATATTTTCATATTTCAAGGAGAACACTGATCTAAACTGCATACACTTTCATAATAAATCAAATATCTGCATTTCCCCAACATGAATTATAACTTTTTATTTGTATATCTGTAACATTTGCAACCAAGGACAATTGTACGTTAATATGAATAAAATATTTAGTTAGATTTTCTCAAAAATATTATACTTACAGTATACTTCATGAAAGATAGAGCCTTAGGTCAAAGTGGTTTTACTAGAGTCCTCTAAATTTTGTATTTTGAAGAATACGATTTACACAGGATAGTCACTTGGAAGGAGAGGCCATTGTCACTTTGTAGAATCTTACGAAGTTCAAATTGAGGGTCTATTTCAGAAATCATCACCTTTACTACTTCAGTAGCCTTCTCAATTCTACAGGGGAAAGCTTTTACCCAATTAGTGAAGGTGTCTACCCATACCAAATGGTACTGGATATTTCTTGTTTGGGGCATGTGAGTAAAATACAGTTGTCAATATCCCCCTGGATAGCTTCCTTTCCTTTGTTCCCTAGGAAAACAAAGTCTTTGATTGAAGGGGATGCTCCAAAGACAAAACTCCCAGGACCCCACAACCTGTTTTACCGTCTAGAAGGAACCCTTTCCATAAATGGACTCTCAGCCAAATGAAAGTTTCTTTTCCTCCCCAGGAGAAAAGCTTGATGGAAAATTTTAAGAGCCTTTCACAAGAAACAAAGGTATCCATCAAGTTCCTAGTCTACTGGAGCAAAGTGTCCTGGAGCTCACAGCCAGGAGAGGTTGAAAATAGAACAGACACTCTTACTTGTGCCTCCACCTCTTCCCATGTGTCCCTGGGACCCTAGAGCCTCTTTTGGATCTCTTATATCTTTTACCTTAGCCTAATTGCTCTGTGAACCTCCTGGGCCCAAATTTCTCATCTTCCTGAGAGTCTGAACCTGTATTTTTGATCCATATTTAATCTGGCAATGCTTGGAATCTGAGCATTATAACAAAAGCTTTTGGCCAGATCTAATCAGAGTTACAATAATCACTCAACTAAAAATACGCAGATAATGCTAACTCCTAAGGTGATCTACTTCTCTATTGATTAAGAGAAATGAGTCTTAATCTTGACGTCAAGAGCTGAAGAAATGGAAATCACAGGGAAGGGAGAAAAAAATCTAACAGGTTAAAAAAGGTTAAATAATTCAGGCCTGTCTCTTGCTAGCTAAGGTGGAAAAACCTGTCTGACATGTAGATTCAGGAATCTCCTCCTCCCTTCCTGATATTTGAGACTGAGTGTAGAAAAGAGAGCCAAAGAGTGAAGAGTGCAGATTTTAGTCTAATACACTAACAGGTGGTTGGAGGATTGGAGTCTTCATCTAATCAGGGAGCCTTCAAGCAAGACTGGGGAGCCACTCCAGGCTAGAAACCTGCAATTACTCCAAGACTTTTATCCAGTCTCATTCATTGGATGAATTTCCATGAAAGGAAACTGGGCAGAAAAAGACCAACATTCCTAGTGCTCAAAGTCTGAAGGGGATGAATTAGTTCTACTTCAGCAAGCCTGCCCTTTCAGTATTTAAGACCAAATGTTAATCACTTCAACTTTATGATAGAGCCCTGGCATTTTTAATTGATAGTAAACAGTGGTGGAGAACAAGTATCTCTGGAAAAAGCTGCAGAGGTAGTTTGTTTTTACTCCCCCTTCCAATGATTCCAAATGAGGCCCCTAGAAATGTTGCAGGAGTGTATGGCTTTGTGTCTCACCACCATGAAGAATTAGAAGCACAGAAGAGCGTATAAAGCAAAAAAGTAGTTTATTGGGAAAAAAACAAAGCAGAGAAAGCAAAAGCCAAAGAAAAATCTCTTGGCAGGGCTGAGAGGAGTCTCTGAAGGACAGAACCATTAAAAGCTGATTGTCTAGGGTTTTTGTGGGCTGCAATATGAGAAGTTCCATGATTGGTCCAGGAGATGCATTGAGAAGTCAAAGTTTTGATTGTTTACTTGGGTGAAAATCAAGTCTCCAGCTGAGACACAATAAAGACTCATCTCCAGACAATGGTGAGCAAGTCCCTTGACCCTTTGTAACTAACCAGGAACCTCACTATCATCAGTATGGTATAATCTAGATAATTTTTATGACAAATTATCTGCTAACAGAAATATGCTCACTTCTTGATTCAATAAACTCAGCAACAAAAGGTCAATATCTTCCTTGTCTGCCCTATTCAATTTCTGTATTTTTCATTGACTCACATTCATTGCTGTCATTTGAATAAACTTTAGACCTGGAAGGAGTCCATAATATAACAAGTTTAATGCCTAGAAACAGAAACAGATATATATTGTAAAAATGCTGAATTTTCTTTTGATTAATTATATGCACATACACACATCTTCTCCAAAATACTTCTTGAAAAGACAAGTTTGAACTGATATTATTATAATGATGCTAACTGAAATGCCAATAACATTTGCTTTACTTTGCTTAAATTGTAGTTTCTGAATTCTAGAAACAAGTTCATAAATATTTTATTTAAATAAGTAAAATGCAAGATATAAACACATGTCTGAATTTCTGGGCCCTTTTTAAGTAACAATAAAATATTAATGGGAAAATAAAATGAAGTCTGTACAGAAGATTCATTTTAATATAGCAAGAAAAAAAAGAGTTAAATCCTGTGATTTGCTATTAGAAAATAAGGGATAATTTGAATAAATAAGGGAACTGCTGCCATTTACCTTAATTATATTTATATTATATAAATATGATTTCTTTGGAGATATAGGTATATGTATGATAAAATATTTCTCTTACTAAATGCATTCCAAAGATTATTTTTTTCTTTCTCAGATGCAATGGTTTGTCTATATAGCCATATGATTCAACTAGAGAAATATTACAAATAAAATCACTGAGCTGTTAATAATGAAGAGTGGATACCTTTTAAAACTGCATGCCCAGTGCTTTCAATTTAAAATAAAGGAAACATCTCAGAAACATTTATTTATAAACTGGAATAGATGAATGCAATTAAAATAAATTGGCTGGCATGGTTTAATTAACTTTTTTCTTACATTTCTGGATGAACCTCTTCACTAAGCACCGGTTATAATTTAATTCAACATAATTTGCTATAGAAATATCCATATGAGAACTAAATTTTCACTAACACTATTTACTCATGTCATTTTCAGACTGTTGGATCACTTTTCACACATCATTCATGTAGCTCTCCATTATGCTCTTCAAAATCCTTATTTAAGCAACCCTATTTCTGTCTGGTAGGCATTGAGTAATGAATGTGGAATGATTTCACCTGATTTTGCTTCCAATTCACTTAATTTTCAAATCTGCTAGCTTTGAGGTGGGTAGAAAATAATTTTGTTTGAAGTTTCAGTGAAAAGTGTGCTTCTGCTCTGGCCTCAGAATCAGCCCTAAAGGCATTCCCATCTGGCTGAAAAGCCCATGAGAGTATTTCAGGCATGGAAAGCCAAGACACTCTGGCAAAAAAAAAAAAAAAAAAAAAAAAAAAAAAAACTAAATGAAAGATCTCTGTGAGTGAGATCCCTGTGGAAAGAACGGGTCTTCAAAGGAGATACCTTTCTCTGAAGGGAGGAGAGAACCTCCACTTTGACTATGACCTTGTCTAAACAAGATAAGAGTCGGAGAACTCAAGGGGCTTCCATAGCCTTGGAAACTCATGACTGGAGCATGGGGAGATTACTGAGGCCATAAACAAGAGTGTCAATTTGTAAAGTCAACAACAGGAGTCACTGTGCACTTACTCCTCATGTAGGATCTCTGTCCTTAATGTGCTGTACATTGAGACTTAATGCTATAATGAGTACTCAAACAGTATATTTCACTTTGTGTTTCTATGGGGGTACAAACTGTTGAAAGCTTTACTTAATGTATACTAAACTGATCTTCTGTAAAAAAAAAAAAAAAAAAAAAAAAGAAGAAGAAGAAATTATCAATTCCCAACTTGACTCTCACTGGGATTAAACATGACAATAGGTCTGATCTGATTTCATCATCATTTAAAAAATCATCTATTATTTTTCACTTTATGTTTCTGTGTGGGAGCAAACTGTTGAAATCTTTACTTAATGTATGCTAAACTGATCTTCTGTATATAAAGAGAATCGAAAATGAATCTTGATGTGAATGGAAGGGGAGAGGGAGTGGGAGAGGGGAGGGTTGCGGGTGGGAGGGACGTTATGGGGGGGAAGCCATTGTAATCCATAAGCTGTACTTTGGAAATTTATATTCATTAAATAAAAGTTAAAAAAATAAAATAAAAATTATTAATAAACAAAACTGTGCACAAGAAAAAAAAAAAAAGAAAAGTGTGCTTCTGTCCTGAGTGAAGTTTATTGCATAGGGTCCTAAGTTAAGTTGTGATTAATTAATTAGTTTTTATATAAGAGTTCATACCTCCAAGATATATTTTATCTTTGTTTCTATGGTTATTCTTAACTTCATGAATATTTGTGCCATTACAGAACTGTCAAGTTTCTTTATGTTGACAAATCTGATGATGTTCAATACAGTATCTCTCTCTGTGCCTCTCTCCCATTTCTCTCTCTGTAAAATTTTATTTATTTGTTAGAAATCCAGAGATACATAAAGACACAGGTGGAAACAGATCTTCCGTACACTGGTTCATGTTCCAAATGCCTACAACATCCAGAGCAGCCAAAGTGAAAGACATACAACTAACTCTGAGTCTTCTACATGAGTGGCAAGGACCCAAATACTGGAGTTATCACTTGTAACTTCCCAGGTTGTGCATAAGCAAGATGTTAGATGATAATCAGAAGAACCCAGGTGCTCTGATTTGGGATAAAGGGACTTCAAGCAGCATTTGAATCATTGTACCAAGTGCTCATCTCTCTTTCTCTCCCTGCCTCTTCATCTTTTAGAATTAAAGCATGTACAACTGGGTTGGTTCATATTACATTCTTTTTTTTTTTTTTAAACTTTTATTTAATGAATATAAATTTCCAAAGTACAGCTTATGGATTACAATGGCTTCCCCCCCATAACGTCCCTCCCACCCGCAACCCTCCCCTTTCCCACAAGATTCACATCAAGATTCACATCAAGATTCATTTTCGATTCTCTTTATATACAGAAGATCAGTTTAGCATCATTAAGTAAAGATTTCAACAGTTTGCTCCCACACAGAAACATAAAGTGAAAAATACTATTTGAGTACTAGTTATAGCATTAAATCTCAATGTACAGCCCACTAAGGACAAAGATCCTACATGAGGAGTAAGTGCACAGTGACTCCTGTTGTTGACTTAACAAATTGACACTCTTGTTTATGGCATCAGTAATCACCCTAGGCTCTTGTCATGAGCTGCCAAGGCTATGGAAGCCCCCTGAGTTCACTGACTCTGATCATATTTAGACAAGGCCATGGTCAAAGTGGAAGTTCTCTCCTCCCTTCAGAGAAAGGTACCTCCTTCTTTGATGACCCGTTCTTTCCACTGGGATCTCACTCGTGGAGATCTTTCATTTTTTTTTTCCCCAGAGTGTCTTGGCTTTCCATGCCTGAAATACTCTCATGGGCTTTTCAGCTGGATCCGCATGCCTTAAGGGCTGATTCTGAGGCCAGAGTGCTGTTTAGGACATCTGCCATTCTATGGGTCTGCTGTGTATCTCACTTCCCATGTTGGATCATTCTCTCCCTTTTTGATTCTATCAGCTAGTATTTGCAGACACTATTCTTGTTTATGTGATCCCTTTGGTTCTTAGTCCTATCATTATGATCAATTGTGCACAGAAATTGATCACTGGGACTAGTGAGATGGCATTGGTACATGCCACCTTGATGGGATTGAATTGGAATCCCCTGGTATGTTTCTAACTCTACCGTTTGAGGTAAGTCAGCTTGAGCATGTCCCGAATTGCACATCTCTTCTAATGAAGAACTGGATTAAGGATTCCTCTGGGTTGCCTTTAGAAATCTCTCTTTTTTTTAAATAATAGGTAAAATCCAACAATTTTATGTAGTACAAGCAAGTGGTATTTATCCCACGTAAGCAAGGCTGTCAGCATTTTAAAAAATCAATAAATTGGACATACTACACAAACTGCAAAAATGTTAAATGGTTACATCAACTTTTGTAAAAGATATTTGGCATAAAAAAACTGAGCAAACAAGAAACAGAAGAGAAATTCCTCATCTAGATAAAGAATATCTACCAAAACCAACTTTAATAGTGAAATTGGACAGTTTTCCCTTAAGTTGGGGAAAGGGGGAAGTGTCTTTTTCTCACCACTACTTTTCAATATTATGGTGGAATTACTAGACAGTGCAGTAACACAAAGAAAGGATACAAAATGCATACATATTGGGAAGGAAGACATAAAACTGCTAGCAAATGTCATTATTGCATGTATAGAAAATTCAAAAGTACATCATAAGTACCCCTGGAACAATGTTAGTGTAGCAAAGTGGCGAATTACATGTACAATTTAATTGTTGTTCCATGTATGGGTAAGAGCTAGGATTTGAAATTTAAAAACAAAATTAAGCATCATTTAAAATTGCATCAGGTTAAAAAGCAAATCCCAATCGGTGTCTTTTAACTGGACAGTTCAGGCCATTAACGTTCAATGTGACTAATGAAAAGTGGTAACTTTGCCCTGCCATTTGCCAAAGATAAGTTCTAATATATGCTTTGAATTCCCTGTGATCTTTTGCTGTGAGGTTTCCTTCCTTTATCTTCTTTCATACTGATGACCGTGTTTCTGTGTTTCTGTGTGTAACACATCTTTAAGCATCTGTTGCAGGGCTGGACGAGTGGCGACAAATTCTTTCAATTTCTGTTTGTTATGAAACGTCTTTATTTCACCTTCATTCACAAATGATAGCTTTGCAGGATATAATATTCTGGGCTGGCAGTTTTTCTCTCTTAGTACCTGGGCTATATCTCGCCATTCCCTTCTAGCTTGTAGAGTTTCTGATGAGAAGTCAGCAGTGAGTCTGATTGGCGATCCTCTGAAAGTAATCTGACGTTTCTCTCTTGCACATTTTAGGATCTTTTCTTTATGTTTCACTGTGGAGAGTTTAATTACAACGTGTCGTGGTGAGGATCTCTTTTGGTCGTGTTTATTAGGGGTTCTGTGAGCTTCCTGTACTAGGATTTCTCTGTCCTTCTCCAAACCTGGGAAATTTTCTGCTAATATCTCACTAAAAAGGCCTTCTAATCCTTTCTCCCTCTCCATGCCTTCAGGAACTCCTAGAACCCGAATGTTGGTTTTTTTAATAGTATCCTGAAGATTCCTGACAATATGTTTTAGATTTCTAATTTCCTCTTCTTTTCTTTGATCTGACTGTATCCTTTCCTGTTCTCTCTCTTCTAAGTCCGATATTCTCTCTTCTGCTTCACCCATTCTGTTTGTAAGGCTCTCTAATGTGTTTTTCATTTGATCTATTGAATTCTTCACTTCAGTCACTATCACAGTTTCCTGTTGTACTAATTGTTTCGTTTCATTTTGATTCCTCCTTAATATTTCATTTTCACGAGAGAGATTTTCTATCTTGTCCATTAAGGCTTTATGTAGTTCAAGAATTTGTTTTTGAGAACTTCTTAATGTTCTTATCAATTTTTTGAGATCTGCTTCTTGCATTTCTTCTATGTCATCATCTTCATAATCTTGAATTGGGGTGTCTTTTTCATTTGAGGGCGTCATGGTGACTTCCTTGTTTTTATTACCTCGGTTTTTGCATTTGTTATTTGGCATATTGGAGATATTTGGTTTCTTCACTGTGGTTCTTTTTCTTGTTATACTATGACTCTAGATTAAGTGGACTATCTGTTTTTGATGGAGCCTTAGGGCTTGAGATGGGTGTGGCCTGAGAGCTCTGTTTGGTGTCCCAAAGGTGACACTCCCAGGTTAGGAGTGGTAAATCTCTCTTTCTCTCTCTTTCTTTTTTTGATTCAAAAGGGAAGTAATTCCGCACAGCTGAACGAAGTTGGAGGTAGTTAGCAGGCAAATGATATACCCACAGGAGCCAGAGATCGGAAGCTCTTTCCCAAGGACCACACAGGGAATCTGTTTGGCCCTCAGAGTGGGTTCAAATTCTCCTTCAGTCTCCCACTGGGTTGCCAAGGTTACAGAATTGTAGCGTCTCTGGAGAGTACTCAGGTGAATTAGGTGAGTTCTCTCCCCCACCGTCTCTTTTTTCACAGTCTCAGTTCAGTAGCACCACAAATTTACTAGGTCCTAATCTCCTGTTAATTCGCCCCGCCCAGAGTCAGGGTTTTCTGCTAGGCTCAGGGCCGGTGCAGACCTGAGGTCGCTCTGCTTATGACATATGTCCAAGATGGCGCCTGCTCTTTGTCTTGCTCGCCCTTGAGAGGTGAGCAGAGAGAGAGAAACCCGTGTCCGTACCAGTCACCTTTTTTTTTTTTTCTCTCTCTCTCTCTCTTCCAGTTAGCCTGGTGAACTTTTCCCCCCCGGGGGTCGTTCCCTCTAGTCTCCTCTCTCTGCTTGCCTGCCGGTGTCTCGGGCTATTGAGGTTCGGCTCACCTTGCGTTCCAGCGCTGGTGTGTTGAGTCTGCCGCTGGTGTCCCGAACTGTGGGCTCCCACGCTCTCCACACAGGTCCGCTGTGAATCACGCGTTCTGGAAGAGTTTCTTCTGCTGTTTCCTCCCCTACTCTTCCTTGAACCTGCAGTATCTCCACTTTTATTAAACTATCTCTCCCCGGACTATCAGTGTGCTCCCTTCCTATTCCGCCATCTTGCCATCATATTACATTCTTTAGATAGTAGATATGCATAATGAAAGACTTCTCCATTTTTTATAATGTACATTATTTTGGTGGGTTTATTTATCTAGCTACACTATTGCTGTGTTGAAATTTGTATGGTTTATACATGATTTTCTTACATAATATTTGGCATTTAAAGAATTAAGCCTATAGCGATGCCAGCACATTATGTGCGACAATATACATAAAAATGACCACTTCGGTTTTATTTATAATAGTGAAATTTGAACCTACAAGCAACTGGAACATGATTGATTAGATTAGTTTGCACCAATATAGGAGCTGATTATATTGGCATGAGGCATTAAAAGCACAAACGTAGCCTAATATGCACGTTCATGATATCTTTACTGTATAAAGGAAATTTCCCAAAACCCTTATAAAGTCAAATTTCAATCTTGTAAACACACAAGAATTAAGGAAAGGCACAGATTTGTTATATGTAGATATGACTTTTGTACAAATTGTATGCAGTCTGATGTTGTCTTTTAAGATCCCTAGAAAATTTCAACAACTAAGAATAAATGTGTGTTGATTACAGAGTTCAACCAATAGTATTAACTAGAACAAAAAAATACTAAAAGGGATAAAGTATTAAATTGTACATCAACAGTCAGGACAAGGGCTGATCAAGTCACTGTTTCTCATAGTGTCCCTTTCACTTCAACACTTTTTAACTGAAAAGTGATCCCTGTTAAATATAAGAGTGGGAATAAAAGAGGGAGGAGATGTACAATTTGGGACATGCTCAATCGGACTTGCCCCAAATGGTGGAGTTAGAAATGTGCCAGGGGATTCCAATACAATCCCATCAAGACTGCATGTACCAATGCCATCTCACTAGTCCAAGTGATCAATTTCAATTCACAATTGATCACACTGATAGGTCTAAGAGTCAAAGGGATCACACAAACAAGACTAGTGTCTGCGAATACTAACTGATAGAACCAAAAAGGGAGAGAACGATCCAATATGGGAAGCAGGATACACAGCAGACTCATAGAATGGCAGATGTCCTAAATAGCACTCCGGTCTCAGAATCAGCCCTTAAAGGCACTCGGATCTAGCTGAAGAGCCCATGAGAGTATTTTAGGCATGGAAAGCCAAAACACTCCGGCAAAAAAAAAAAAAAAAAAAAAAAAAAAAAAAAAAAAAAAACAACAACAACAAACCCTAAATGAAAGGTCTCTGTGAGTGAGATACCAGTAGAAAGAACAGGGCCATCAAAGAAGGAGGTACCTTTCTCTGAAGGGAGGAGAGAACTTCCACTTTGACTATGACCTTGTCTAAATAAGATCGAAGTCAGCAAGCTCAAGAGGCTTCCATAGCCTTGGCAACTCATGACTAGAGCCTAGGGAGATTACTGATGCCATAAACAAGAGTGTCAAATTGTTAAGTCAACAACAGGAGTCACTGTGTACTTACTCCTTATATGGGATCTCTGTCCTTAATGTGTTGTCCAATGTGAATTAATGCTATAACTAGTACTGAAACAGTATTTTACACTTTATGTTCTGTGTGGGTGCAAACTGATGAAATCTTTACTTAATACATACTACATTGATCTTCTGTATATAAAGATAATTGAAAATAAAAAAAAAATCCCTAGAAAAAGAATTCTTCCTTGTTGTTTACATCCCATGTTACATTCCTAGGCTACAGAAGAAATATTCCTATAGGTCAGTATTTTCAAATGATTAAATAAATTGCATGATATCATGTGAATGTTAACATTAATATAATTGTTACCTCCCTTACCTACTCTTGAATCAAAGCTGTTGTCCAAGGATTTAAACTTTAGTAAAATTCCTTTCAAATATAAAAATTTTCCTTTTTTCCTATTACTCATTTTTCCTCAGTATTTAAATGTGCTTAAGTATATATCTTCCTACTCAAAAAGAAAAATAGTTTGTGGTGCTTTCTACGTTGGTTTCCATGATGTTACATAGATGCTCCTCCTCCTTCCTTCCTTGACTTCACTTTGCATGTATTCTTATCCATTTCATGCCCTCAGTCATCATTTTTGTTGCTGATGCCACCTCTGTATTTCCAATTCAAGTGTTCTTTTTACATTCTAAATATTTGTACTAAATATTTGTACTAAATATTATATCAGCACCTCAATGCCAATAATTACAAATGCAATTTAATGTCGTGAAACATTCTTCCTGAAACACTAGAATGAATAAAATTTCAGGAAACAAAAAAGAATCCCACTCTGAAGTTTAATTTTAGATATCAACAACTGGATCAAGGAATTGGTAGCACATGATTTTGGGGTGTGTTATTGAGGTGTTTCCAGAGAGCATTGGTCCCAGTGTGAGTGGACTAAGCAGGGAAGATCTATCCTCAAGGTGGGCGGTCATCAGCAAGTACGCTGAGATCCAGATGGAACAGAAATGGAAGAAAGGCAAACCAATGTCTCTGTTGGAGCTAGGATACACTCTTCTCCCCATAGCCTACACAGCAGAACTTCAGGCTCTCTCTCCTTGAGACACCAGGATTTATAAGCAGATGGAAGACCTCTCTCTCTCTCTCTCTGTCTCTGCCTCTCTGTAACTTTGCCTTTCAAATAAATAAATCGGCAGAAAAATGTGGTAAAGTTAGGGGAATGTGTTTGGCCTAGCATTTTTTTTTAAGATTTATTTATTTTATTTGAAAGGCAGAGTTACAGAGAGGCTGAGACACACACACACAGAGAGAGAGAGAGAGAGAGAGAGACAGAAAGAGAGAGAGAGAGAGAAAGATCTTCCATCCACTGTTTCACGCCCCAGATGGCCACAATGGCCAGAGCTACACCAATCCAAAGCCAGGAGCCAGGAGCTTCTTCTTGGTCCCTGACACAGGTGCAGGGGTCTAAGGACTTGGGCCATCTTCTATTGCTTTCCCAGGCCACTGCAGAGAGCTGGATCAGAAGTGGAGCAGCGGGTACTTGAACTGGTGCCCATATGGGATGCAGGCACTGCAGATGGTGGTTTTACCCACAACACCACAGTGCCGGTCCCTGGCTTAGTATTTAAGATGCCACTTGGAGCACCAGAATCCCCTATCTGAGTGCATAATTCAAATCCTGGCTCAGCTTCTGATCTGGCTTCCTACTAATTTGCATCCTGGGAAGCAGCAGATAATGGCTCAAATACTTGGGTTCCTGCCTCCCAAATGTGAGAGACAGATTCAGTTTCTGCATCCCAGCTTTGACTTGCCTCAACCCTAGCTATTATTGGCCCTTGCAGATCTCTTACTTTGTCACCATCTGTCTCTCTCTTTCTCTTTCTTTAAAATCAAAAAAATAATCTTTTTTAAACGTTAATCTACCAAGGGCAGGTCATGAAAAACATACTGGGTTTATGGTTTAGTATAGCAAGAGTCCTTCTTGAAATATAAAATATTTAATCTCATCTATTTTAGTTATAAATGTGGTGATTTAAAGAAGTTATTATTAATGAGTTTGGGCCAAGCTGAACCCAAAGCCAGAAATTCAATCTAGGTCTCTCATGTGGCTGGCAAGGACACAAGGACCTGAGATATCACTTGCTGCCTCTCGCCATGTGTGTTAGAAGGAATTTGCATCAGAAGCACTGCCAGAACATTAGCTCAGCTCTCTCAAATGGATGCAGGCAGCCCAATCATAATGTCAAACACCCTCCCCTTGTTGACACTTCTCTCATTGAATTGTAAGCTCAAGTGATCAGGAAGTTGAAAAGCACATAAAATATTTACTAAAGAGAATCACTATTTATAGAAAACTTTTAGATGAATTATCCTAGTTAAGGGTTGTTTATGATAAATGCAAGATCTTTAGATTTACAAAGCATAGATCCCTAGAGGACATTGAGTAAGACATTGACTTTGGGTATGAATTAGGGATGTTTCATTACATAACTGTTCCTTCTGTTGCTAATAATCCAAAGTAATGACATTCACTACTATGGCTATTATTTTGGCAAAAAAAGCAGATGTCAAATGTGGAAATAAGAGAACTGAAAAAATTTCTTGATGTCCCAGACCTGCATCTGCTTTGTCTGTCTCTTCATTGCCTGTTAAGACAACAGAAATAAAGACATCAATCTAAGCTAATTTACCACCTGAATTTAGAGATTGATTTGAAAACCTGATTCTTTGCATGATCACTATACTAGTCTGCATTCTCCTGAAAAACAAAATAGTGTGTGTATGTGTGGGTGTGTGTGTAATAATGTAAAGCACACATACAATTATATTGGTTGACACAATTGTGGAGATTGAAAAGTCCAATATTTGCATACAGAAAGTTGAAGAACCGCTGGGACAGTGCCAGTCTGAGTCTGAAGACCTTAGGATGAGGACAGGCACTGGTGTAAATTCTAGTTATAGTCCAACTCGGAAGGGAAAAGAACATTGATGTCTTTGCTTATACACAATCTAGCATAGATTTACTCAGTCTTTTATTCTTTCTAGTGCGTTAATGAAATGGATGAGGACCACTCTCACTGGGAAAGGTAATGTGCTTGACTCAATTTTCTCCTGTAATGTTAATCTCATACAGAAACACATTATGTCACAGACACACCTGGAAACAAGGAGTAACCAAATAACTAGATGTACTGTTACCTGGACACATGAAAAAACCTACCATAATCACTGGTTCACAAAACTACAGAAAGGATATTATTTTAAATGATTGCATTTGGGGGTTGTTTCAGTAATAGATAACCACAAAGATGAAGCGAATAGTTTTCATTTCAGTTGAGAATTACATGAAGAAAGAGCTTCAACTGCTAATATAATTTAGGAATTAAAGCAGGGGGTTTTATATAAACAACAAAATCCCTTAACAATGAAAATAATGCCAAATTATGACTGCAAACGTTTGAGTAATTACTAAAAAATTGAAAACTCAGGATGTGTTCTGCCAAGTATATTCCCTGACATAAAGAAGTTGTACACATTTATTAAAACACATGCAATTATTAAGGCTAGCATTAAAGTGGGGCAAATTAAGGTGCAAGGCAGGATTTTTGCCACTGGTCTTCTCAAAATAGAGGAAAAATATGACCTGCTTGCAGAGTTCTGCCAGATGTGCTCAAAGGATTATTGCTTTGACAATAATCTAAACATAACACACATTCTAAGATGCTTAACTTATCTCCTACTGAGCGTAATACTGCATTTGCCTCATACTTGAAGTGCTACATAAATGACAACATCTTACTTCAGAACAAAGAATAGCAGATGATAGAACCCCTACTAGTATTTTCTAGCTCACAAAAGGTCACATCAAGAAATCCATTTTTAATATTGATTTCTAATCTTTGTATCCAATCCAATATCTTGTGCAAATTATTAATGTATACTGATAGAGAAGAAGTTGTACCTCCTACTGTGTTATACAAAGCACATGTAGGATGGACTGTAGGGCACCACCAAGATCCTCCCCCTTCAAAACAGAGTGCTTCATTTTCTCAGTTTCTGGGAGTGTTGCCTTCTAAGATCTCAAAGCTGCATCTCTTCCCAGGAATAACCCAGGGCTAATGGAGCTGTGGAGACCAAAATTACACCCCATTTCTATGAGGTCACTTATGTTCAATGGCAGGTCAAGTGGAATATAAAGCCACAATCCTCACGTGTTGGAGAACTGTCCAAAAGGTCATTCAGTCTTTGGAATTTGTATAATTGACCAAAATCTCTGTGAACAATCTCCTTAAGCTTAACTTCTCTATCTTATCCTACCTTGTTTTCCCAAAATGTCACATTAAATCTTGTCTTCCTTGTGTTCAGCTATGCAGGAAATCAGAACTGAGGCAGTACTTCTTTAAATTTCAAAAGCAAAAGCATTTACATGGTAGATTCATGTAAGGGGAATGCAGGGGAAGTAGGGTGAGGCCATTTATGTGCTGTTTAAAAGGTAGCACTTAACATGGAAAATTTCCAATTTACTACTATTTGGCCCTAGTATTTAGAGCTCAGAAATCAGATCTGTAAAGAACACAGAGAAAATTCTCTCAGAAGTAGATCATTTGGATCAGCTTCCTTGAGTTGATATATTTTTCAGCAGAAAGTTTATTAATCATTTATTTCCTTCTGTGCCTTCAGGCATTTAACCCAGGAGGGCCTCTTGATTCAGAAAACAGTTAAATGGTCTTAAGAGGATTTATAAAATGTAGTATACAAAATATTGATTCCAAAAATAAATTATAAGTGGAAAGTACAAGCAATTTCAGTAGAGAAATAGAAAATGAAACAAAGAGTGTAGACATCTTAAAAAGCATATATACTTTTATGGATACCCAAGGATTTAAATTGAAATATTTCTCTCAGCTAATGAGAAATAGTAAACAATCTTTTATACTGTTTACATGTGTGATACTCTTATTTTCTTTTGAATCAAACCAACAAAAGAGCAAAAATGTAAGTATAAAACACTTATCTCAAGAGATAATATGATGACTAAATCAGGAAATGTAGATAAAGGTAGATATAACACTCAAAATGCTATCTCTTGTTCCTAATGCTTCTTTTTTATTATTTATTTTTTTTGACAGGCAGAGTGGACAGTGAGAGAGAGAGACAGAGAGAAAGGTCTTCCTTTGCCGTTGGTTCACCCTCCAATGGCCACCGTGGCCAGAGTGCTGCGGCCAGCGCATTGAGCTGATCTGAAGCCAGGAGCCAGGTGCTTCTCCTGGTCTCCCATGGGGTGCAGGGCCCAAGCACTTGGGCCATCCTCCACTGTACTCCCTGGCCACAGCAGAGAGCTGGCCTGGAAGAGGGGCAACCGGGACAGAATCCGGCGCCCCAACCGGGACTAGAACCTGGGGTGCTGACGCTGCAAGGCGGAGGATTAGCCTAGTGAGCCGTGGCGCTGGCCCCTAATGCTTCTTAATAGACATCATTCCTGATGCACACCTTAAACAAGCTGATGTATTAAATACAGAAAAGGAGAAAGAGATGTCAGGATCAGTAGACTTTACAAGGGAGACTTCATTAAATTTAAGTGCCTGAACATTTAACTATCATCAATCAAATGTGATGCAATAGAATGGTGGTAAGCAGAGGCAAGATTCTCTTTAGAACAGGATTTGTAATTATCAGTGAATCATGAAAATAAACCATTTGGGCTACAGGGTTCTAGTTCATTTTTGCCCTGAATTTGTCAAATGTTCTATATTTGATAAAATAGGCTACACAAATCTAATGATGACCTCCTTAGCCTTCCAAATACATATAAAATTCCCTTATGTACTACATCTTTTCCTCATGTTTTCTGACTTAGTGGTACACACCATAGGATTCTTAGTGTTGTACATCCACTAAGTGACAGATTCCCTCTCTGATATGGAAGTCTGTTACTTTAACTTGATGGTGCTGGTTATTATCTATTTGTATACCCAGATATACTCTTTAAACCTTTTTTTCACTGTATTATGTTTCCCAGACACTGATACTATGAATTATATTACTTTTTCCTGAACCCCATATTTTCTGGTCAGTTCAAGCTGCCTTACTCTATGCAACATTTTACTTCTGGGTTCTGTTATCAATTTGTTACATTTTGGGACTATATATATGACAATAGTTCCACATACATTATGTTAAGGATTTCTTTATATTTGATTCTATTACATATGGCCAGTATTTTTGAAAACATACAATTAAAAAGCAAATAATTTCAAAAATATTTTTAAAGCAAAAGTCTAGCCATATTATTCAAACTACCTAAAATCAAAGTATGAACAAAAATCAACATATTTGGAAGGCATACAGAGATAAAAATACATTACAAGGCCAGCGCTATGGCTCACTTGGTTAATCCTCTGCCTGCAGCGCTGGCACCCTGGGTTCTAGTCCCGGATGGGGAGCCAGATTCTGTCCTGGTTGCTCCTCCTCCAGTTGAACTCTCTGCTGTGGCCTGGGAAGGCAGTGGAGGATGGCCCAAGTTCTTGGGCCCTGCACCTGCATGGGAGACCAGGAGGAAGCACCTGGCTCCTGGCTTCAGATTGGTGCAGCGCGCCAGACATAGTGGCCATTTTGAGGGTGAACCAAAGGAAGGAAGACCTTTCTCTCTGTCTCTCTCTCACTGTCTAACTCTGCCTGTCAAAAAAAATACATTACAAAAAGAAGGACATAGTTAAACATCTTAGCGTAATTCTCATCAAAACTATTAAATTCAAAATATAATTGCTGTCTATTAAATTATAAAATAAGATGAAAATAATCCTAGAATTTTATAATCCAAGACATTTTTCAAAATCTCAAGGCATATTAAGATTGTATTTGCTCAAATCAAAGCTGAGAAAATTTATTACATGCACAACTAATCCCTAAGAAATGTTAAAGAAGGTTCTTCAGAGTATGACATACAATTGCCCAGGGACCAGTATTGTGGTGTGGTAGGTTAAGCCATTGATTGGGACAACTGTTTCCCATATCAGAGTTCCAGTTTAAGTCCAGGCTCAACTTCCCACTCAGTTTCTTGCTAATACACTTGGGAAAGCAACAAAAGATGGACCAAGTATTTGAGACCCTGTCTTCCATACGGGAGATCAGAATGGGTGTTCCTGGCTTCTGGCTTTGGTCTGGTCCAGACCTGGCTGTTGCAGCAGTTTGGGGAGTGAGTCAGCAGAAGAAAGATATCACTCTTTCTCTCATTCTGTGTATTGATGTATCTCTCCCTCTTTTCTGTCATTCTACCTTTCTTATTTTTTTTTAGAACATCAAAAGTATACATGTTAGAAACAACCAAACTCTATTTGCAAATTATGGGTTGGATTATTTCAAAAATCCAAAATAATCTCAAAAAAAGTTGTCAGATCTCAGATGTGCAATTTGCAATGTTGCCAGATAAATGATCAACATACAAAAAGTACATGGGTCCATACTTTTTGTGCTATGTCCTGTTAATGATTTTTATTTATTTTATTTTCATTTTCATTTAAAAGGCATAGAGACAAAGAGAAAGAATCAGAATCAAAGACAGACATAGAGAGATATTTCATCACTGTTTCATTCCCCCAACTGGCCACAACTGCCAGGGCTGGCCCAGACTCAAGCCAGGATCCTAGAACACAATCCAGGTCTCACATCAGCATGGCAGGGACCCATTTATGTAAGCCATCATCTGCTACCCCAAGGGTGTGTATCAGTAGGAAGGTGAAATCAGAAGCAGAACTAGGATGCAAACCTAGCTACTCCATTATGCGATGCAAATGTCTCAGGCATCATCTTAACCACTGCACCAAACACTAGTTCCCAGTTTAATTATATTTTAAAAAATAGGTGAAATCAAAAGAAGAATCATTACCTTTGACAAATGAAGGTGTAGGAAAGTAAATAAATTTTTGTTGGAACACACACATACTCACTCAACTTTTGTGATCTCTCTGTTGGCTTTCTTTCTACATTACAAAGTCAAGTAGTACAGTAGTAGGCAAAGTGAATACTTACTATATTTTTTTTTTGGAAAAAATGTGTTTCCCAATGCCTGTTGTGTACCTTCAATCTAAAATATTAAAAACTGAAACACAAAACCAGAATTATTTATAGTAGTTACGAAATAGGAGACAATATTGTGAAGACAGTAAAGCCACCCAAATTTGATATATAGACTCAATGAAAATCCATTCATAGCCTTGGTAGGATTTCTTTTTTTGAACACTTATTTTAAAATTTTAAATAAGAGCAATGAGATTCAAAAAACAAAAAAATTGCAAAAGAATAGAACTGGAAAATCCACATCATATATTTTACTGCTTTGCCTTAAGCTTATAATAATTGAGATTAAGTAGATTTGTCCAAATGATAGAATCACAGATCAATAAAGAAAAATAGAATCCAGAAACAAAACCATAAATAAATAATATTTAATTTAAAACAAAAGCAAAAGGAAAATTTAATAGGGAACAATTTGCAGCATATGATAATAACACAACTGGAATTCCCCATGTGAAGAAAATCTAATTAAATGTCTGATAACCTAAAAATATATTTTTCTGAATGGATAATAAACACAAGTAAAGCCTAAAAATTTAAGAATTTTATAATAAAACTAATGTGTATAATTGCAATATTACAGTAGACACAAATTCCTTAAATATGGCATAAGATTTTGGTTCTAAAGAAAATGTCATATCTGGATTCCATTAACATAAAAACTTCCTACTATTTTTAAGACATCTAATATAAATGAAAAAAATCAACCACTGACTATGGGAAAATATGTGAGAAATATATCAGATGAAATAATTTTTCAAATGATTCAAATAGGTAATACTCAAATATTCAGTAAAAATTTCATTGAAAAATGGGCCAAATGTTTAACCAACCCATCAAACAAGAAAATAAATGGGTGAAAATATACAGTGATACACAATGTTGCCAGTAATTTGTGAATACAAATTAAAATTACAGTGTTATATGATTGCTTTTCCGTTAGAATCACCATACATTTATGCAAGAATAAATGAAAAACTAATGATTTTCAGTGTTGGCAACAAGGTAGAAGAACTGCTCTATTGCTTGCTGGTTGAAATGCAAAATGTTAAAATTCTTTTGGAAAACATTTTGACATATTTTTCAAGAGTTGAATAAACACTTAACATTTGATGATCCTGCATTTCTACTCCAGAGTGTTCATTCATGCCAGGGAAATTGAAAATGTATCTTTACACAAGAATCTGTAAATAATTGGTTTTAGTGGTTTCAATCATAATTACAAAAAATTGGAAGCAGAAATGTCTCATAAAAATAGAACACATTGTAAATTAGTAGTAGGATATATTCAATTTCCTTTAAGTTTATATTGTGTTTTTCTGTGTGATCTAATATTGATTTGTAATTACTATGACAATTTATTCTCACACACGTACCTTAGCCCTTACATTCAAAGCTATTTTTTCTAACTTAATTTTGTGCCTACTGAATATCAGTAATGCACGAGCCTCTGATAATGATTTCCATTAGTTCTTTGGATGTTTTGCTACGGAAAATTTCAAATGTATGTAAGAGGCATAGTATAATAAACTCAGTGTGCCCACAACTTAACTTTAACAATGATAAGTCATTTTGCCCTATTCACCCATCCTCAGATTATTTTAAAGCAAATGTCACATTATCACACTAATTCATCTGAAAATATTCCTGTGTGTTTCTCTAAAAGATCAAGTCTTTTACAAAAAACCATATCCATGGTATAATTATCACATCTAAAATATTAACAGTCACATTTCCTTAAGATCATTAAAGGTCAACTTTTCCATTACCTCAATGGGGTTACAATGCATTTGTTAATTTTTTTGCACTTCAAACTGGAATTGAAGCAGCATTTTTTTTTTTTACAGACAGAGTGGACAGTGAGAGAGAGAGAGAGAGAGACAAAGAGAATGCTCTTCCTTTTGCCGTTGGTTCATCCTCCAACGGCTGCTGCGGCCGGCTCACTGTGGCTGGTGCACCGTGCTTCTCCTGGTCTCCCATGAGGTGCAGGGTACAAGCACTTGGGCCATCCTCCACTGCACTCCCGGGCCACAGCAGAGAGCTGGCCTGGAAGAGGGGCAACCGGGACAGAATCCGGCACCCCAACTGGGACTGGAACCTGGTGTGCCGGCACCGCAAGGCAGAGGATTAGCCTATTGAGCCGTGGCACCAGCCCCCATGGCAAGTTTTTAAACTGTACCCTTAGAAGTACGTCGTAGGAATCTATGCAGAACTATACAGCTTTGCATTTAAAACTTCATACACTTTATAATTAAAACTTCAGGAACATAATGATTCTTCCCACCATGCCACCCTCCCACCCATACTCCCATTCCTCTTCCTCATTCATGTTTTATTCCCACTCTTACTTTTTACTGAGGTCTATTTTCAATTGACTTTATACACATAAGTTTAACTCTACACTAAGTAAAGAGTTCAACAAATAGTATGGAAAAAAACAAAAACTGTTCCTCAACAGTCAAGACAAAGGATGTTCAAGTCATTACTTCTCAAAGTGTCCATTTCACTTCTACAGATTGCCTTTTAGGTATTCTATAAGTTATCACAGGTCAGGTAGAACATATAGTATCTATCCCATTGGGTCTGGCTTATTTCACCAAGTACAATGTTCACTAAATACTCCTTCACCCAATTCTTAACTGGGTTATTTGTTTTGTTTTGCTATTGTTGAGTTTCTAAATCTCTTTATATATTCTGGTTATTAATCTGCTATCAGTTGCATAGTTTGTGAATAATTTCTTCTAGTTAGTTGGTTGCCTCTTCATTTTGCTGAGTGTTTTTTTTTGTTTGTTTGTTTGTTTTTTTTTTTACAGCACAGAAATTTCTCAATTTTATGTAATTCCATTTGCTAATGCTGGGTTTGATTGCTTGTGACTCTGGGGTCTTTCCCAAGAAATCTTAGCCTGTGAAAATGTCTCTCAGGGTTTCTCCAGGTCTCTCTAATGATGCAATAGAGAAAGAGAACTACATAGCAATTTCCCTGATGAACATACGTGCAAAAATCTTCAACAAAACTCTAGCCAATCAAATCCAACAACACATCCAAATGATCATTTACTTGGACCAAGTCGGATTTATCCCTGGTTGCAGAAATGGTTCAACATTTACAAACCAATCAATATGATACATCACATTAACAAACTGAAGACCAAAAACCATATGATTATTTCAATAGACACAGAAAACATTTGAAAAAATACAACACCCTTTCTTGGTGAAAACTCTAAGCAAATTGTGTATAGAAGGAACATTCCTCAACACAGTCAAGACAATCTAAGAGAAACCCACCCCAGCATCCTATTGAATGGGAAAAAATTGGAAGTATTCCCACTGAGATCCAGAACCAGACAAGGATGCCCATTCTCGTCATTGTTATTCAAAACAGTCCTGGAACTTTTAGCCAAAGCCATCAGGCAAGAAAAATAAATCAAAGGGATACAAATCGGGAAAGAAGAGGTCAAACTATCCCTATTTGCAGATGGCATGAATCTATGTATAGGAGATCCAAAAGACTCCACTAAAAGCTATTGGAACTTAGGAGATTTTGGTAAAGTAGCAGGTATAAAATTAACAAACAAACATCAACAGCCTTTGTGTTCACAGACAATGCCAAAGCTGAGAAAGAACAGCTAAGATCAATCCCATTCATAATAGCTACAAAAAACCTCAAATACCTTGGAATAAATTTAACCAAGGATCTCAAAAATCTCCACAATGAGAATTACAAAACATAAAGAAATAGAAGTTACAAAAAAAATTGAAACATCTTCCATGTTGCTGAATTGGAAGAATCAATACCAACAAAATGTCCATTCTTCTGAAAGCAATTTACAGATTCAATGTGATACCAATCAAAATACCAAAGACACTCTTCTCAGGTATAGAAAAAATGATGCTGAAATTCATATGGAAACACAGGAGGCCCCAAATAGCTAAAGCAATCTTATACAACAAAAACAAAGCCTGAGGCATCAAAATACCAGGGCAGTTATAATTAAAATAGCCTGGTACTAATACAAAACCAGGTTGATAGACAATAGAGCAGAATAGAAACACCAAAAATCAACCCAAGCACTTAAAACCAACTTATATTTGACAAAGGAGCTAAAACCAATCCCTGGATCCTGGACAGTCTCTTCAACACGTGGTGCTGGGAAAACTGAATTTCCACATGCAGAAGTATGAAGCAAGACTCTGACCCTACACTTTACACAATAATCCACTCAAAATGGCTTAAAGACCTAAATCTACAACCTAATACCATCTAATTACCTTTGTTCCTGAGATAAATTGGCATCAACTCCAGTCCTCTGTCTGGGTTTCTTTTTCTTTTTTTTTTTTTTTTTTTTTTTTTTTGACAGGCAGAGTGGACAGTGAGAGAGAGAGACAGAGAGAAAGGTCTTCCTTTGCCGTTGGTTCACCCTCCAACGGCCGCCGCGGCCGGCGCACTGCGGCCGACACACCGCGCTGATCCGATGGCAGGAGCCAGGTACTTATCCTGGTCTCCCATGGGGTGCAGGGCCCAAGCACTTGGGCCATCCTCCACTGCACTCCCTGGCCACAGCAGAGATCTGGCCTGGAAGAGGGGCAACCAGGACAGAATCCAGCACCCCGACCAGGACTAGAACCCGGTGTGCCGGCGCCGCAAGGTGGAGGATTAGCCTAGTGAGCCGCGGTGCCAGCCTGTCTGGGTTTCTTAGGAGCTCATGTTGAGTGCTTTCTTATTCTCTGTGTTTCTAGTTTCTGTCTGATGTGTGTCTCTCATCTTGTATCATGGTGTTCCGGTGTTTTTCCTATGTAGCCTAGCAAAGAACATGACCCTTGCTGCTGTTCCATAAGACAACAAATCTTCAAAAACTAAGACTAAAGCAATTGGCATGGATGTATTACATCAAAGAATAGGAAAGTAAAACTTCTATGTTAGGCCATCCTGTACTAGGTTTCCTTGATTGTTCTTGACTTTTTCCCATTGATTTAGTCACCTGAATTCTGCTTCATGCTAACTTTCAGGACTCCAAGAAAGAGAAGACTCTATTCAGTCAATACAAGATAATTTTTTTAGGGTAAGATCGGAATAAAAACAGATTTATTTTAATCATTTATTTGAAAAAGAAGGATTTCTAACAGCAAAACGTGGTGATAGGTAGAATTCATAACACTACAAATTACATGTTTTTCTCAAGGTGCCTATCAAGTTTGTGCAAAGTCATTCACTTATTAAAGATACATAAAGACAAGTCAGCTTCTCTCAAGGCACATCCAGAGAAAATTTGACCACTTTTTAAAGTTAGAGATGAAAGAACCCAATTATGTTTGATGTCAGTCTTCAGTTGAATCCTAAGGCAATGCATTTCCTGGGATGCCACATTTTCAGCTCATTCTGAGTCTTGCAAAAGGATAAGTTCCAAGACCCATAACTATTTGAAAAATAGGATATCTGGAAGACCATTCTTCATTTAAATGCATTTTAAATTGTATGGAACTCCAACATATGAACAGCTACAAGATTTGTATGCGCATATTCGGTTTCCGTTCTTTCTGGATTTCACTCTTTTCCTCATTCTATACAATGATAAAAAAGCTTAATTATCAGAATTTTGTTATGTAGTATAAAAATTTGTGTTAAGACATCATTGCACCATTTTCAGACTAACCTCTCTCTCTCTCTCTCTCTCTCTATATATATATATATATATATATGTTTGTGTGTGTGTGTGTGTGTGTGTCTTCATTATATTGACCTTTTCAGATAAAGGATGCAATATATTTTCTTTAAAGATATTTATCTTAACATCCATTACATTATATTTGATAGAACAAGGACATAAGCCTCAGCCATTTTACTTCTTTGCCTTATAGTAAATCAAATTTCCTGAGGGACTATACATCTGCATTCTTTCAAAAAACCAGCTCAACCCAATGCCCTATACTGTCCCCAACCTCACCCTCTGCATTCTTTTCCAAGATTGAAAGCCCATGAAAAACCTATATAAACTAACTCAGCTCACCCCACTGCCTTCCCCTCTGGACCCTTAGCCCTTCCTAAGATATTTAAGACCCTAATGGAGGACTGTGTTTCTGTCATGTGTTCATCATGTGTAAACAGTGGCAATCTGTGAATTTATTTTTTTGAATCATTCTTTTTGGCTGTGAGTGCGTATTATCTCTCCTCTCTGTTCGCTCTCTCTCTTTATTTATAATATTAATAAGTATAATTTTGTGAAATAAAAGTAAGATAGCATTATGAAAACAGATGACAATTTGAATAGGTCTGTTTCATTATTTTATGAAACATTATGCATCAGTTGATTTTGCAAAGACAAATGCAAACATTTCTGGGCTATAATAAATTTAAAAGCATTACTACTATTTTCTTTTGCTCATGAGTGTTACTTCCTGTCCTTCAGTACTAAGGATCTCTTATGAGAGAAATGTTATCGTTTGAGAATTTCAGATAAAACATGATACCAGAAGAGCCCTCCTTATGACATCTCTGTAAAAATTCTTTCCTTTACCCTTTCACTCAGTTTTCTTTCCATTTAAAAAGGGAAAAAAAGTAATAAAACCTTTAAAGGCAAATATTGAGAAACTATCTAAAAATTTCACTGCATTTCTCATATTAAATAAATGGTGTTTATTTTAATTTTAATTCACTTCAAAATACGTTTTTAGTGTCCAGTTTTGTCTTTAACACATGTGCCATTTTCTTTTACTATAATGTTTTTATTTCCTCAATTATGGAATTAAAACTTGAAGTACAATAGAGTGGAAAAAGAAGATTTTAAAATGAAGGATTAGATAATTGTGAGGGCAACCATACTGATACATAGATACTCTACAGCATCCAATAATCAGAACAATCCTAAATTTCTTTTTCTTTCAAATTTTCATGTTAATATGATATTAATACAAGGAGAAAAATTCTATGTATTTTTAGTCTGAATTCTTTTTTTTTAAAGATTTAGTTATTTATTTGAGAGGCAGAGTTAGAGAGAGAGAGGCAGAAGGAGAGAAGGAGGTCTTCCATCTGCTGGTTCACTATGGCTGCAATAGCCATAGCTTGGCCAGAATGAAGCCAGGAGCCAGGAGCTTCTTCTGAGTCTCCCACATGGGTGTAGGGACCCAAGAAACTGGACCATCTCCCACTTCTTTCCCAGGCCATCAGCAGGAGTGGAAGTGGATCATCCAGGAATGGAACTGGTCCCTTTATGGATGCCGATGTCTTAGGTGGATGCTTAACCTACTATGCCATAGTCAGCCCCATAGTCTTTTTTTTTTTCTTTAATGATTTATTTATTTAATTGAAAGTCAGAGTAACCTAGAACAAAGGAGAGGCAGAAAAAGAGAGAGGTCTTCCATCTGCTGGTTCACTCCTCTATTGGCCATAATGGCCAGAGCTACGTGGATCTGAAGTCAGAGCCAGGAGCTTCTTCTTCGGGGTGTCTCACACAGGCACAGAGGCCCAAGAACTTGGGCCATCTTCCACTGCTTTCTCAGGCCACAGCAGGGAGCTGGATCTGAAGTGGAGCAGCTGGATCTCAAACTGGTGTCCATATGGGATGCAGGCACTGCAGGTGGCGACCTAACCCTGTATGCCCTATAGTCTTTTTTTTTTTTTTTAACAGAGTAGACAGTGAGAGAGAGAGAAAGGTCTTCCTTTTTTCCGTTGGTTCACCCCACAATGGCCACTACAGCCGGCGCACTGTGCCGATTCGAAGCCAGGAGCCAAGTGCTTCTCCTGGTCTCCCATGGGGTGCAGGGCCCAAGCACTTGGGCCATCCTCCACTGCACTCCCGGGCCACAGCAGAGAGCTGGACAGGAAGAGGAGTGACTGGGACAGAATCTGGCGCTCCGACTGGGGCTAGAACCCCGTGTGCTGGCGCCACAGGCAGAGGATTAGCCTATTGAGCCATGGCACCGGCCGCCCTATAGACTTAATTTTAAGAATATTATGATCCCTCCCTCCCTCTTCAACCCACCCTTTGTTTTTTTGAAGAATATTGTTTAAATTCAAATATTTAGCAATTTCCAACTCTTTTCCTCTTACTGATTTCTTCTTATTTAATTAGTCTGAGAATATACTCTACAGGTTTGTATTTTTATTTTCTCCTCCTTCTGATGTAGTGAAAAGCACAAACTTTATCAGATTTTCCTTTTAGAACCCAATGGGCTTCTTTAGATGAGACCCAGAAAATGTGATGATGTCTCTGGGATTGTGATCCCCAAGGGTTCCTCACTCTCAGCTCTTTGAAGCTTACCCTACAACAATAAGTCACGGTTAAAATTAAAGTATTTCCAGTAGTTACATCTCCTTCTCTTGTGCTCCAAATAAGCTGAACTCAACCAGGGCTTTCTGATTAATCTGTTCCTAGATTTCATCGTGTCATTTAACCTCTCAGTTTTCTTATGGATCCTACAAGAGTTTGATTTTCAATTATTTCATCATCTTTCTTTCAATTTTTAAGGACCTGTGTGATGATTTCCAACCCTTTACCATATCAGAGATGGAAGCCAGAAATTTGATATATTTTCAAAATTCTCTCTATTTTTATCTGCATATTTCAATATGTTTCTAAGGACACAGTGTTATTTTGGAATTTTCAATCCACATTCATGCTTGCTTTATACTATCTGATTTTTTTGTGATTTTTTTCTGTTTTCTTTTAGTTCAATTAATTATTTTCAATAATTACTATTTTTCCTCCAACAGTTTCTCACTTAAAGCAATGCTGGGGACCAGCACTCTGGTGCAGCGGGTTAAAGCCCTGGCCTGAATTGCCTGCATCCCACATGGGCTCCAGTTCTAATCCCAGCTTCTCCTCTTCTGATCCAGCTCTCTGCTACAGCCTAGGATAGTAGAAGAAGATGGCTCAAGTCCTTGGGCACCTGCACCCACGTGGGAGACCCAGAAGAAGCTCCTGACTCCTGGTTCCTGGCTTCGGATCGCCACAGCTCCAGCCGTTGCAGCCATCTGGGGAGTGAACCAGCTGATGGAAGATCTCTCTCTCTCTGTCTCTATCTCTCTGTGTAATTCTGTTTTTCAAATGAATAAAACAGATCTTTAAAAAAAAAAAGCAATGCTATTTCTATTCTATCAGGGTATACATCATTAAATCATTAAATTGAAAATTAAGGGGTAGCTTTGCAAATTTTATTTGTTGGTAAATAAGAAACTAAGAAAATATTAATATTTTTGGGTGTATATCTGTATACATATGTATTTAAATATTGTACAGTGCTGGTTTGAAGACTAGCTGCTGCACTTTCTCTACAGTTACCCGCTAACGCTCCTGGGAAAGCAGTGGAAATGGCCCAAGCCCCTGGGCTCCTGCCATCCACGTGGGAGACCTGGAAGAAGTTTCTGGCTCTTGGTTTCAGTCTGGCCCAGCCCAGGCCATTGTGGCCATTTGGGGAGTGAATCAGTAGATAGAAGTCTCTCTTTCTCTCCCTCTCTCTCTGTAACTCTGTTTATCTAATAAATAAATAAAAATCCCCCCCAATACCTTTGGCCACATGGAATATTACAATTAGAATGAAAAGTCTCTTAGAACACTTTTATAATTATCACATCAATAGAAAGGAGTCAATGTTAGTAATCACATCATACTTATTAGTATAATTTTCATTTTAAATCAAAAATAGGAAAAAATTCTTTTAAAAAAAGATTATTTATTTGAAAGTCTAAGTTACAGAGAGAGGGAGTGACAGAGAGAAAAAGATCCACCTTCTGCTGGTTTACTCTCCACGTGGTTGCAACAGCCATGTCTAGTCCAGGCCAAATCCAGGAATAAGGAGCTTTTTCTTGGTCTGCAGCATTACCTGTAAAGCCACAACACTGGCCACAGTTATTTCTGTCCTTTGAGGACATTATACCAATTTCAAGAAACATGCCACAATGCCCAAAACATTATTCCATTTCCCTATCACTTTCATTTTTTTCCACATGACTTTTTTTTTAAGATTTTACAAATTTATTTTTCAGGCAGAGTTACAGAGGAAGATAAGCAGAGAAAAATATCTCCATCTGCTGCTTCAGTCCCCAGATGGCATGGCTACAATGACTGAAGCTGAGCCTGGTTGAAGCCAGGAGCCAAGAACTTCTTTCAGGTCTCCCATGTGGGTGTATCAGCCCAAGGACTTGAGCTACCCTCTGCTGCTTTCCCAGTATTAACAGGGAACTAGATTGGAAGTGGAGCAGCTGGGACTTAAACTAGCATCTATATGGGATGCTAGCACTGCAGAATGTGGTTTAACCCACCGGCCCATTCTTTGTGATATTTAAAGCAAAACATAAACCTATTCTGATTTTTTTCTATATCTTGAATGAAATTTCTCAATGAGGACTTCACATTTGAGTCATAACAGCCTACTTTTTTCCAGTACTGAAAATACTTAAAATATTTCTCATCCACTGTCCGTGACAAATAACAACATTCAATTATTTCACTGTATCATACTACATTAAAGGACTTTTGATTACTACAGCCAAACTATTTTTTGTAAGATTTGGTCACTCATGAATTAGTCTGAATATCCTTATCTTAAATTATTATCATTTAGTAGTAGGGACAAACAACTATATGTGATTGCAGTGACAGAAAAGAATATGTACATATGTTATATATAATTGTAGATAAAAACATTAATAACTAAGGGCATTTTTACTTTGAGAGTAGCTACTTTTTAATTTAAAATATCAAATGCAGTAATAATAGTGAAAATTGTTAATAATTGAAATATTATGATTGGTGTCACATCCATAAAAATATTGTTAACCTTGAATATTTTGTGTAGAAGGAAAATTATGCCCTTAAAATTTTGGAATGAAGCTGTCAAGTACACAATTGGGAACATATTTTTAAAATATGACAAAACTGTTTTACTGAATAACACTGAGCTGAAAAATGGAAATGACCACTGTCTCCAAGAGCTAAAATTTTTAGGTGCTTTGTAATAGCCCATAAATGTGTGACACTGTTGGTTCAATTTATAAAATGTACAAATTTTCTTACTTTATTTATGGTATTTATATTTTCTTATGGCTACATTTTATATAGCATTTTTATAGACGCTATGAAAAAGTCCTATATATCTTTTTCAATCATAAGCTTTTAAAAAGTGGCACAAGCATCATCATTTCATAAAATATTTCACAAGGAAAACTGTAAATTTTGTTTGATATATTGTTAATAAATCCCAACAAAGTGATGACCCTTCATAGCTTTGAAAACTAAACTGTTTTCACAGTTAAGTACATGCAATGATTCAAACACACTGATTCTAGAAATAAGATAGTGACAACAATACTTTTCCATATTAAATGAATTCTGTGTATATATTAATTGTGGTTCTTCTTGAATTATCTTGAAATTCAGCTTTGAACTTAAAGGAAATTAAAGTCGAAAGAAAAAAGTATTAGTCAACTCCATGCAATTTTTCTACTCTTTATTTTTTTATTTACAGTATAATCTTCCTCTAAGTCCTTTCATCAGCATTTCATTTACAATTAAAAAAAAAACCTTACAGAAATGGAAATGTCCCTCTTAACAACCTCATCTTCTATAAAACAATGATAACATCAAGGATCAAGTTTGGCTATACACCTCAAGAAAACTGAAGTAACATTTTCTTATTTTGAGTCTTTTCTTATAATGGAAACCTACAAGTGAAAATCCAACACAGGCTTTGACTGCTTCTTTTGCTTCAAACAAGTTAAAAAAAATAAAAGTTTTGGATATTTAAATGTCATAATTTTATTTCCATTATGTTGCCAAAAGGAGAACTCGAGAGGTCAATTATAAGATCATGTCTTCATAAGGACTGTACATAAGGAAAGCTTTAGATAACCACGTTATATTAGAAACAAGAGGAAAGTATGTTTAAGTAAGATAATAAAGTGGGAAATTGGCATTATCTGGGTCTATGAATCACTATTTCACCAGATATGATATTCAGCCCATTAATTTTATCAGAAAGTTTCCCAAGTACCTTAACAAGTGTGGAATATTTTCTGACAGAAAGATTGTAATGTTATCATACAACATAGTATACCCTAGATAAGTGTGCAACCCTGTAAAACGAGATCTAGACTTTGACAGGAGTCTTTGAAAAACCATAAACATGTGAATTCTGACTAAAATTTATTCTATGTATGGGGCCGGCACTGTGGTGTAGCAGGTGGGACCACCAGTGCAGGTATCCCAGGTGAGCGCCAGTTCAAGTCCCGGCTGCTCCACTTCTGATCCAGCTCTCTGCTGTGGCCTGGGAGAGCAGTGGAAGATGGCCTGGGTCCTTGGGCCCCTGCACCCACATGGGAGAACTGGAGGAAGCTCCTGGCTCCTGGCTTAGTGTCGGTGCTGCTCCAGCCATTGCTGCCAATTGGGGAGTGAACCAGCGGATGGAAGAACTACTATTCCATTATGCTGACTACTGAGATTCCCTTGCTGATACATATAATTATATGTTGGAAGATGAGTGGCTCAATACTCTTTTTTTTAAGACTTTTTATTTATTTATTTGAGAGGTAGAGTTACAGACAGTGAGAGGGAGAGACAGAGAGAAAGGTCCTCCGTCCATTGGTTCAATCCCCAATTGGCCAAAACAGCTGGAGCAAGGTGCCTCTTTTCTAGTCTCCCACATGGGTTAGGGGCCCAAGTTCTTAGGCCATCTTCTACTGCTTCCCCAAGCCACAGAAGAGAGCTGGATTGGAAGAGGAGCAGCCAGGACTAGAACTGGCACCCATATGAGATGCCAGCACTGCAGGAGGAGGATTAACCTACTGCGCCACAGCGCCGGCTGCTCAATACTCTTGATGTTACATATTCCCCCCCCCCCTTTTTTTATAGCAAAATGTATCACAACAGAATAATAAAACACTTCTTTATTTTTAGTGTATCTATTATAAGAGCTTTATTTGTGGTTATCATTAAGTTTGCATCAAGGCTGGCGCCATGGCTCACTAGGCTAATTCTCTGCCTTGTGGCACTGGCACACTGGGTTCTAGTCCCGGTCGGGGCGCCAGATTCTGTCCCGGTTGCCCCTCTTCCAGGCAAGCTCTCTGCTGTGGCCCGGGAGTGCAGTGGAGGGTGGTCCAAGTGCTTGGGCCCTGCACCCCATGGGAGACCAGGATAAGTACCTGGCTCCTGCCATCGGATCAGCGCGGTGCACCAGCCGCAGCACGCCGGTCGCGGCGGCCATTGGAGGGTGAACCAACGGCAAAAAGGAAGACCTTTCTCTCTGTCTCTCTCTCTCACTGTCCACTCTTCCTGTCAAAAATAAATAGATAAATAAATAAATAAATAGTTTGCATCAAATCCCTTATAGTAGTAACCATCATAATAGCCTTGTTTGAGAATGTAATAATATGAAGTCAATTGTGAAAATTACATTTGTACTCTCCCACCTTGTCATTCTTTATGTTATTGGCATCAGATTTTATGCCTGTTTATATTGTGCAACCATCAAATAATTTTTATGGTAATAGCTATTGGTCATACTTTTTAGAAATGTATGCCATTATTAAATGTGATATTATCATAATAGTATCCCAATACTCTTTATTCTCCTATATATTTACTATCAGTTACATTTTAATTTATTTGCTTTCATATTGCCATTTAATGTCTATTAATTTTAACTCAAAGAAACCCATTTAGGCCGGCGCCGTGGCTCACTAGGCTAATCCTCCACCTTGCGGCACCGGCACACCGGGTTCTAGTCCTGGTCGGGGCGCTGGATTCTGTCCTGGTTGCCCCTCTTCCAGGCCAGCTCTCTGCTGTGGCCCGGGAGTGCAGTGGAGGATGGCCCAAGTGCTTGGGCCCTGCACCCCATGGGAGACCAGGATAAGTACCTGGCTCCTGCCATCGGATCAGCGCGATGCGCTGGCCTCAGCTCGCCGGCCGCGGCGGCCATTGAGGGTGAACCAACAGCAAAGGAAGACCTTTCTCTCTGTCTCTCTCTCTCACTGTCCACTCTGCCTGTCAAAAAAAAAAAAAAAAAAGAAAGAAAAGAAAAAAGAAACCCATTTAGCATTTCTTGTACAGCAAGTCTAGTCGTGATGAACTTTTTCAGTTTTTGCATTTCTGGGAAATTATCTGTTCTTCATATTTGAATGGCAGTTTTGGTAGGTATAATATTCATTGGGGCAATTTATTTATTAATATTTAACAGTCGAATATATCATTCTACTTTCTTCTGGCCTGTAAAGTTTCTGTTACGAAAATCACTACTCGGGCCGGCGCTGTGGTGCAGCAGGTTAACGCCCTGGCCTGGGGCGCCGGAGACCCATATGGGTGCCGGTTCCAGACCCAGATGCTCCACTTCTGATCTAGCTCTCTGCTGTGGCCTGGAAGGGCAGTGGAGGATGGCCCAAGTCCTTGGGTCCCTACACCTGCATGGGAGACACGGAGGAGGCACCTGGCTCCTGGTTTCAGATCGGCGTAGCTCTGGCCATTGAGGCCAGTTAGGGAGTGAACCATTGGTTGGAGGACCTCTCTCTCTCTCTCTCTGCCTCTCCTCTCTCTGTATAACTCTGACTTTTGAATAAATGAATAAATCTTTTTTTAAAAAAATAGAAACTCACTAGTATTGTTTTATAATTTTCTTCTATGTGGAAATTCTGTTGCCATTTTCAAAATTCTTTTTTTTTAACTTTGACCATTTAATAATGATGTGTTTCAGTGTAGACCTATTTAAAGTTAAACCTAATCTTTGGGTTATATAAATCTGGAAATTATTTTCCCGTTCTAGATTTGGAAAGTTTCAGTCATTATTTGTGTAAATAAGCCCTCTTCACCTTTCTCATTCTCTTTTCTTGGTAAATAATCTATCATACATATATACTGCTTCACTTGATGCTATCCCTTAAGTCTTCATTTTTTTCACACTTTTTTTTCTTTTTGTGTAAATTGTATTTACACAAAAGGTAGAAACAGAGAGATGAGAGAGAGAGGGAGAGAGAGGGAAAGAAGGATAGAGGCTGATTAATGTCTTCCATCCACTGGATCCTTCCTCAAATCTTCCGCAACAGCTCTGCTGTGCCATAACGAAATAAGGTGCTGAGATTTCAATCTTAGTCTGCCACATATGTGGCTGTGACACAGTCATCTGAACAATTATCTGCTGCCTCCCAGGGTGTTCTTTAATAGGAAGCTGAAATCAGGAGTGGAAGTAGGATTTGAACCCATAATCTGACATGTGATACAACAATCACAAGTAGCATCATAACCTCTAAGATAAATGTCTGTCTGTCTAGGGTTACTCTTTTTTGTTTTTTCATTCTGCACTTTCATGGATTCTGTTTATTTTTTGGAAACTCCCATCTTGTTCATCTATTGCTTTTTTTAAATATTTATTTATTCCTTAGAGAGGCAGAGTTAAAGATAGAGAGATGGGAAGACAGAGAGAGAGGTCTTCCATCCACTGGTCCACACCCTAAATGACCATAACTGTCAGAGCTGGGCAGATCTGAAGTCAGGAGCCAGGAGCTTCTTTCTGGTCTCCCAAGCACTTGGAGGGGTCTAAGAACTTGGTCCATCTTCCACTGCTTTCCCAGGCCATAAGCACAGGGCTGGATCAGAATTGGAGCAGCTGGGACTCGGACTGGCACCCATATGGGAAGCCAGTGCAACAGGCAGAGGCTTAACTTACTATGCCACAGTGCATGCCCCTGTTATCTTTTGTTTTGTTAGTTTATGTGTTCTGTTGTGGTTTGCCAAACTTCTCTAAGACAATTTGTTTTCTTTGTCAGGCAATATGTACATCTCCACTTCTTTGGAGTTAGTGATTAAAGCTTTATATATTTCCTATTCTATTATCAATTTCTTTGTGATAGTTGCATTCATATATCTGTGTTTGCTCATTTGAGAAAAGTCACCTTTTCTAATCTGTAAATACTAGCTTCAGAGTGAAAATCTTCATAAATCAACTCAGCATTGTGTGTTGGACAAGTTGGCAGTGTCTATGATTCTCTGGAGACTCCCTGAGACTATGGATGGGTAATATCACGGGTGGTAGTGAATTTTGTGATCAGCTGAGGCCATCTGGCTTGGCTCTGTAGTATCAATTGGCTAACTGGGGTGGACCATTTTCAGACAAAACTCAATCCGGGATCTTTGAGCAATTGTGGGCAAGCACATAGTGCTGGCATTTGTGGCAAGTTCCACTCACAGTGACTCTTAAAAATCCTCACTCTTTTTTGTTGTTGTTCTTAGCTGTCTCCAGATAGTTGAATTAAATTTAAATAAAAATCAAATATTCTAAGTGTCTATTTATAGGATATTTCAACCAGCAGATGCAGAAAATACGTTTATTTCAACAGTACATTAAACAATTTCTAGGATACACCATAAGTTACAAAATAAATTATCTCAACAAATTATCTCATTTTCAGATATGGACAGATCAACAGACAGAAAATGAGCAAGGAAACAACATAGTTAATTGACACTATAGAGCAAATGGAGCTAACACATATCTAAAGAACATTTCAACCCACAGTGGCAGAGTACACATTCTTCTCAACAGTGCATGGAATATTTTCTAGGATAGGTCATATGCTAGGACACATAGCAAGCCTCTGCAAATTCAAAAAATCAAAATTGTTCCATGTGCCTTCTCTTACCACAATGATATAAAGCTAGAAATCAACAATTCAAAAATCCCTAGAACATATGTAAATATATTTAGGCTAAACAAATGCTCCCAAATGAATAATGGGTCATAGAAGAAATCAAAAGAGAAATCAAAAAGTTTCTAGAAACAAAATAATATAAAAATACATCATACCAAAATCTATGGGATACAGCAAAAGCAATGCTAAAAGGGGAGTTCATAGAAATCAGTGCTTTCATGAAGAAACTGAAAAGGTAGCAAATGAATGAGCTGTGAAGGCATCTCAAGGACTTAGAATACCAACAAAAAACCAAACCCAAAACCAGTAGGAGGAAAGAAATAATTAAAGTTAGAGAAGAAATAAACAAAATTGAAGCCAAAAACAACAATACAAAAAATCACTGAAATAAAAAGCTAGTTATTTTAAAAAATAAACAAAATCGATACACTATTAGTATAATTAACCAAAAAAAAGGAGGAGAAGACCCAAATCAATAAAATCAGAGATGAAAAAGGAAATGTAACAACAAACACCAAAGAAGTAAAAATCATTAGAAAGTAATACGAATGCTGTATGCCAACAAACCAAGAAACCTAGAAGAAATGGATAGATTCCTGGATACATACAACCTACCTAAATTGAGCCATGAAGACATAAAAAACATAAACAGAGTCATAACCAAGATCAAAATTGAATCAGTATGGCCGGCGCCACGGCTCACTTGGCTAATCCTCTGCCTGTGTTGCCGGCACCCTGGGTTCTAGTCCTGGTTGGAGTGCTGGATTCTGTCCTGGTTGCTCCTCTTCCAGTCCAGCTCTCTGCTGTGGCCCGGGAAGGCAGTGGAGGATGGTCCAAGTGCTTGGGCCCTGCACCCACATGGGAGACCAGGAAGAAGCACCTGGCTCCTGGCTTCAGATCGGCATGCCGGCCCTAACGGCCATTTGGGGGGTGAACCAACAGAAGGAAGACCTTTCTCTCTGTCTCTCTTTTGTTGTCTAACTCTGCCTGTCAAAAAAAAAAAAAAAAAAGAAATAAATAAAATAAAATAAAACTGAATCAGTAATAAAACCCTTCTAACAAAGGAAAGACCAGGACTGATGGATTCACTACTGACTTGTACAGATATTTAAAGAACTAACTCCAATTCTTCTCAAGCTATTCAAAACAATTGAAAAGGAGGGAATCCTCACAAATACTTTTTTATTCAGCCAGCATAACCTTAATTCCAAAACCTGAAAAAAAAATGCAACAGAGAAAGACAACAACATACCGATTTCCCTGATGAACAAGGACGCAAAACTTCTCAACAAAATACTAGTGAATCGAATCCGACAACACATCAGATAAGGAAATCAAAAGATAAATTGCCTAGTTTGTTCCACAACAGTTATATGTGGAAATATTGCACTGTACTTCATAAAAATGCACACAAGTGTTAACTGAAATTGTAAAAAGTGGAATAATTTGAGAAAAAAAAAACAAAATAGTCATAAATCAATGACAGTTGTCAGTGTTTCAAATAGGATAGGAATTTATTTTACCAGGCTATTCTTTAGTCTAGATTTATTTTTTCTTTTTAACTTTGCCCTTTCATCACTGCACTTCGATTTTTTTCAAAGGGTTTTGTGTCTAAGCAGATCATCTGGAAATCACTCATTATATCATTTCGTATCATATTGTACCATACTTGTTAAAGCTAATGAATTGAAAACAACTGAATAGAGTATGCAAATTGGCAAACTTACCAATAATTAGAAATTTCTGTATCTTGGAAAATAAAGAATTAATATTTGGGGATAGCAAGATATCACAAGATAGTATCTACTGCAATTCATAACTATTGCATATTTTATGGTCCATCCATTTTTATTCAAATTTCATTAACTATTATACCTTCTTGGTCCCTCATGTTGGTTATGCCATTATCATCCTCAGAACACTTCTGGTAATTGACATAAGTTTCTGTTACTTGTAACTGCAGAGCACTTTCTAAATGATAGTATTTCAGAAAGAAACACCAAGGTCATCTTGATATCTGATTTACTTACATTTGGCCTTTTAGTAAAAACCAAAACAAAACAAAACAAACTTCCTTTTAAAAACATACTTTTCCTTTCAAAGACAAGAATTTTTCTTTATCAGTATTTTCCAGATTATTTTCAGAATGAATGCTTGTGAATGGCTTTCTTTTATTTCCTACTGGAAGCTAATGAGAATTTTCATCTGTATTATTCAATCTTGTATAAGTTGGAACATTTTTGTGTGTTCTTTAATGAGTTCTTTTCGTTACTCTGTTATCTTCTGAGATTGCAACTGTATTTTCTGCCTCTTATGCATATTGCAACATTTAACATTTTACTCTTTGTCCTTTCTGTGTTGATCTCCATGAATTTCCATTTTAATTTTATCTTTTGTTATTTAGTTTATGTAAGTTTCTCATTTGATTATTACAGAAGTTATGGTTTTGTTCAAAAATTGTCTTCTTATTTCTCTAAGATGGGTATTCTTTGATTTAGAATGGGCTTATATCTTGATAAATCCATTTTAAATTGAAAATATCATTAGTCAAATTGCATTTAAGCCAATTAACTTATCAAATATTTCTGTTAAGCCTAGTCAGATCTAAACATGCTCAGAATACTTACATTAGCCTGACATTTGGTAAGAACACATAACATAGATCCTATTTGATGATAAAACATTGATTATGTCATGTAATTTATGGAGTACTTTTAGGATTACTTTATCTTTTGAGTGCTGATAGTAAAAACCAGAATGGTTACATAAATAGCTTTCAGATTAATTATTTTTATTGCATTTTTTAGAGATTTATTTATTTTATTTGAAAGGCAGAGTTAGAGAGAGAGAGTGAGAGAGAGACAAAGAGAGAGACAGAGAGACAGAGACAGAGAGAGAGAGAGCGAGAGCGAGAGAGAGAGAGAGAGAGAGAGAGATCTTCTATTTGCTAGTACTACAGCCTGGGCTCAGGCAGGCTAAAGACAGGAGCCAGGAGCTTCATTCAGGTCTCCCACGTAGGTGGCAGGGGCCATCATCCATTTCTTTTCCCAGGCTATTTTCAAGGACCTGGATTGGAAGTGGAGCATCTAGGACATGATCCTGTGCCCATATGGGAAGTCAGATCACAGGTATTAAATTTACACACTACACCATAACGTCAGTCATTTTTATATCATTGTAATGTCAGAAATTTGTAAACCAAATAATTGTAACTTGTGGACTGTCTATATTACCAGAGTTTTGCTCTTGTTTCAGCAATTCACAATGGCATCCTTTCATTTTGTTCAGTAGGATAATGTTCCATAGATCTTATATCAGAATTTCAACTTTTTTTTTTACTAATATTCAGTGTTGTTACTAATATCCTAGTGTTGGCCAATAAATAGGTGTGGGTTATCACTGGAACTTCTTTTAACTCAAAACTGGATGCAAATTACCTTCTGAAATGTACAAAGGAATCAGAAGGATCATGTCTATAATGTGTACTTGTCTATATAGTATGAAGTAAACATTGTTGGTAGCATCTTCTTTTTCATCTGTATTATCTTATCCTCTAACATCCAGTAACCTTGCAACTAGAAGAAATTAATTGACTAAAACATTAAAAATCCACAGTCTTCAGTTCTACATAATTCCTTTCCACTTCTCTGCACTTTAAGGCAATCATTTTTAGCAATATTCCTCCTTGTGTGCATTATACCACAGGCGATGCCCTCTTTCCCCTCACCTACAACCCCACTTCTGCTCACACATACACAGACATTATTTGTCCCATCTCCACACACACACACACACACACACACACGAACACACACATTTATACACATTAAACATGCTGATGTTTACACATACACTGCATGTCCTAAATTTGCTTGGGATGTTTAAGGAAACTTTCACAAATTCAACAAGTACTATTGAATGCATACTATGTGCTACGTGCAATTCAAGATGATTTGAACACAACAGTGAAGATAACAAAGATCATGTATTCATCTCCAATATACTTTACATTCTGGAATTTGGATAAAGGCACTTAAAGTTGCAAAGAAAATAATAAAATTTGTGAGAGGCTAGCATGCACTACAGAAACTCTGGGAGAAGGAAAGGAGCATAAGCATTCTGAGGCTCAGTCATTTTCTAGAGCTGGAAAGATCTGAAAGAGACAAAAGACTTTCCAGATTCAGTGGAAATTCAGTATTGGCCATTGACACACACATGAAAACAGCAGAAAGGTCAAAGAATGAAGTAAACAGAGGCAGAGAATAGAAATTATGTCATAAATGGAAATGGAATTAAGTGGCTTAGAGCCTTTTATGTTACTCTATAGAACTGACCTAGATTTTGAGGTCAATTTTTGTATAGTGGGGGACTTGAGTTGTGGTGCAGTGGCTTAAGCCATTACCTGCAATGCTGACATCCCATATAAATGCCAGTTTGAATTCTAGCTGCCACTTCTGATCTAGCTCCCTTCTAATATGCCTGAAAAATGAGCAGATGTCCCAAGTGCTTGGGCCTCTGCTACCCATGTAGGAATTCTGGATGGAGTTCCAGATTCCAAGTTTGGACTGGCCCATCTCTGGCTATTGTGGCCATTTGGGGAGTGAACCAGCAGATGGAAGATTTCTCTCTCTGTGTCTGTCTCTCTGTGTAACTGTTGCATTTAAATAAACAAACAGACAAACAAACCATTTAGAAATAATTTTGTACAGTAGAGAGACAGAATTAGACTTATGTGTTCCAAAGACCCCTTTAGCTACTTTATTGAAAATAGAAAGAATAAGGTTTAAAGATGTGAAATTATTCTGAGGTCAGCTGCATGGCATTAAAGTCTAGATGAGTGAGTGGTTGAGCCTCTGAACCAATTGCTCTGGAAGAAACTAGCAATTAAGTAAGAAATTTGAACAACCTGAACTTGTCATGTGGTTTAGAACCAAGTTATCCACATGGAAAGGACACATGAAGAGAGAGAAATGGCCTCATAGTTCCTACTTATTCTAGCAAAACTGCTCTGGAAAGGAAATGTATGTTAAAAAAAAAAACCATATTGGATGACTGGCACACCAACCCAGTGCTGCTGAAATCTAACTGCAACTGCAAAAAAGACTCTAAGCACCAGGTGTTAATATGAATTCTGTCACTGGATCTAAGTCAGGAGAGATAGTGATGAAATTAATTTTGCTGCAATGTTTTGAAGTGATCTATGTCCCAAAGTCATCAACATAAAGATAACACCTAAACACACGTGTTGAAATGCAATCTGCAGAAGAATGAACAGATAACAAAGGAGTCAGGTGCAGAGATCCCAATCTTCCATTTTTAAGTTATTGGGGTAGACAGCAAAAAAGCAATACATTAGAGAACTGAGCTGAAAATAATTCAGTCAAAAGGTACAGAATTCTCAACAATGTTTTGTTCTGCTAAAACAAAGACAGAATAAATTATCAGATTTTTAGTGACAGAGAAATTGATCTCTTTGAAAAAATGACAAAAAACCTAGTTGAGTAATATCAACAATAGCTGATCTTTATGCTGTTAATGTCTTCATGACTGAAAGAACTGAGGGAAATCAGAATTAGGCAGAATTTCTGAGGAAGAAAAACAGCACAAGTACAGAAAAGCAAGAGTTAACACTGAAACCCTTTCCATTTACCCTCAGAGTCTCTGTTTGCCCTTGGGTCCCAGTTGCCCTAACAAATGAGAAATTAGAAAGCCAACTCCCCTAAGAGATGCAGTCAGCTGGGGCCAGCAGCCAAGATGCAATCTCAGGGGAATAAAAGTAGGTGAATAATAATGATACAGTAATTAAAAAAAATGTAAGACTAGAACTGAACTGAACCATATAGATGTAGAGTACCTTCTATTCAAGCAAGTTGAGTTTAAATAAAACTATTTCCAAATACATCTTCTATACAATATTTTTTAAACTGTTTTAATAGTGTATCTTATATCAAAATTCTCCTCATTCTATCTATACTTGAATCATAATGTTGTTCTCATATGTCATGGATATATTTGATAATTTTAACCAGGCTTTCTCTATTTAATGAAATCCTTACTATATAATAGCGTTATATTTACTTTATTGGCATTTATTTGGAAATTTTAATTAAAACCCATATTGTATATATTTTAGGGTGTATTTTACAAGAATAATCAGAATAATATTATTTTAAATATGGTTCATGAATATAAAATTATTACAATAATTAATACAGAATATTGTAGGAAAGAGAGCTTAAGAGCTTTTATCATCACAGTTTCAACGCACAGGAAAGAAGATGGGTATGAGCTACCAATGTGGTAGGAAGAGGTAACAGCCCTTTGTCTATGTAAATGAGAGAAATAAACCTACTGAATTATCATGCAATCTAGGCTTGCATTATTTTCTTCAGATGCATTCTTATCTGCTAAAACATGGCTTTTTCAGGCAAGCCACGATCATCTTTGCAATTAGTGTATCAAAGATCTTCTATCTAGTGTCTCCCAATATGTAGACTTAAGGCTGGAAAATTAAGAAAACCTATGATCATATTAGGTCTAGATGAGATTAGGCTGTTTGGTTAATTAATTTATCAAAAACAACCTGGAGTGCATCCATTGTTCTTTGTTTTGCCGTGTGTGTCTATTACTCAATTTAGAAGGAAGAAAGGTATATAAACTTTCAATCTCAGAATTACAATAAAAATAAGAACTTGTGCTTGGCATACATTCATGAACTCACCAGAGTGAAAAGTGTCTTTGTGAGTGCGCTTCTGCGTCAATATGTAATGCATTGTGTGGCTCAGACTTAAGAGCAATATGAGTAAATTAGCAGAATGCTAGTGAACGTGCTAGAAAGTAAGAACAGTGGAGTAAAGGGAAAAGGGAGAGTAACTCCATTCCTATCAGAAATTGGGATCCAGTAATTCATATGCTTACTTTGCTCATTTCATTAAAAATATAACTTATATCATCCAGAGTACCCTTCACTGGCTGAGTGAATTTTAAAGTAAGAATGATTTCAAGCAATTACTGAATTTATTCTTTATGCTAAATTCAGTTATGTCTAACATGGACTCATGGGATTCTTTGAACATAAAGACTTTTCTGCCTGTTACAGGAGTTTCACTAGATCTCTCTTCTAAGTTAATTGGACTAACAGATATAGCTGTAGCTTGTGTTTCACTCCCTGTAGGACTAGCCAGGGTTAAAAAGTTAGTATCAAATATTGTTGAAAGTGTGAACCATAAAACAATGAATTCATTTTAATATAATTATTTTTTCTACTTTGAACTGAATCTGAAGTATATTTAATTTGCCATGTTATTGGATATATGAGGCTAAAGTCAAGAAAAGGGCCACAGACATTATGTGTGCAGTATTCACCCTCAATCACCAGAGTAAAGAAGAGGTTAAAATGGTCACAGGAGAACTCAAAGATGGTTAGATTTTTGAAGCTGTTTGCTGAAAACTCTATTTCTGGGAAAGAACTATTATGGGAAGGTGGAGAAGGAGATTTCTTCACTCCCAGGAAAAGCTGACACTTGCCCTAGTAATTCAGTGTTGTGTCAATTTCCCTTGAATGGTACAATTGTGTCATGAACCTCCTCTGCCTTAAAACTGCGGGTTTAAATAAAAAATATAGGAAAATGGAAGCTTCTACTTTTTTGATTTGATTTGTTTTGTGTTTTAATAATGATCATAGGCCAATTTTGAATTTAGTATCATTTCTACATTAAAGAAAGGGTCCATCTTATAATAATTCTCCCAAATATTTTTATAAATGTACAATTGACTCAATATTTTTATCAATAATTAAAAATGTTCATCAGTATCCTATCTGCACCCAGCTTTTCGCCAGCATCGGCACAAACCATGGCCGTTAGCTCATTAACTAAACAAAGAACGATAATAAAATCTAAGAATAAAATAAATACATATAGCGACTGGTGCTGTGGTGTAGCAGGTAAAGCTACCGCCTGCAGTGCTGGCAATCCTATAAAGACACCGGTTCAAGTCCTGGTTACTCCACTTCCAATCCGGCTTTCTGCTATAGCCTGGGAAGGCAATGAAGAATGGCCAAAGTCCTTGGGCCCCTGTGCCCATGTGGGAGAACCAGAGGAAGTTCCTGTCTCCTAGCTTTGGATCAGCACAGCTCTGGCTATTGCAGCCATCTGGGGAGTGAACCAGCCGATGGAAGACTTCCTTCTCCCTCTCCCTCTCCCTCTCCCTCTCCCTCACCCTCTCCCTCTCCCTCTCCCTCTCCCTCTCTCCCTCCCTCTCCCTCTCTCTCCCTCCCTCTCCCTCCCTCTCTCTCTCTCTCTCTCTCTTTCTCTCTGTCCCTGCTTCTCTGTGACTCTTTCAAATAAATAAATAAATCTTTAAAAAATACATATAATAAGATGGTCATTTGAGAACTGAAGATCATTATCAGACAGTTGAAATTATAGCTTAGGGACACCAACGAATAAAACAAATAATATCATACACTTGTAAAAGGGAAACAATAAATAAGCAAATAAAAATTATATATAAGAAACATAAAATGAACAAAATAAAATATATGCAAAGTGAAAACATGTAAAGAAATATATGAAAAGGGGAATTAAATACATATATAATGAAAGTAAAAAGTATAAAAGGATAAACTAATATCAGATAGCCATAAAGTAAAATATACAATTCCTAAAGAATTCTATAATATAATTAAAAATTAGATAAGAACACTTACACACAGTATATATTAGAATACTATAATTACATTATACTGATTATTCATTAAATGATCTTCCATTGTAGGAAAAATTTACAAAACTGTTTTCCTTTTTGCTGTATTGCAATAACCCTTCAGCTTATAAATATTCATTGTACAAAATCCCTTCAAGTACAAGGAAAATTATAGAATTAGCAATCTTTCCAATAAACACAGTAAATTATTTTTCATATATATAGCCTCATCTGAAGTTTTATGTCATCATTCATGAAACACTGTTGTCATTAGATACAAATGGTGTTGCTTGTGCCTCATATATCAAGTGTCTTTAATGTGAACTTGTTATAATACAAATTCCATTAATGTAGCATTTTACAATCAGTTTAGAATGTTTTTTAAAGTGATGAATTTAGTGAATCTGATTTTGTGACTCTTTATTGCCATCTAGTTGAAATATCTTTTTGTTAAATTGTACCACTACTAAAACAAGTGATAACTTCCTTGGGGAACAATTATACCTCCTCACTCCAGTGGTTTTGGGTTTGCCATGAACCTTACTTTAGCCAATGATAGGAGCAAAAATGTGAGACTTTGAAGCAGAAAATTTAAGGGCTAGGGAATGGTGTTCCATTAACTTCTTTTCCCTGATTGATCCCAAAAATGAATTAGATAGAGGGTATCCAATCAACACGGATTCTTTTTATTTTATTTTTTATTTATCTTAAGATGCAGACAGAGGGATGATAGAGTGAGAAAGAGAGAGAGAGAGAGAGGAAGAGAGAGAGAAAACCAATAGATGGAAGATACCTCTTTCTCTCTTTGTCTCTGTCTCTGTTACACTCTGTCACTCTACCTTTTGAAGAAATACATTAATAAATAAATTTTGAGAAACACAAACAGGATGCATGCATCCTTGCCTGAATATATACATTACCACTGAAAGGAAATGAACATACTCATACATATTGTAAGTGAGCTCCAAGCAGCCAGGAAATGAAATGAAATTGTTACTGGAGGCATTCGTTAATTCAATAAATCAAAAGAAGAGTAAACAAAACATCATTCCTACTTCTCAGCCCATCTTGGTTTCATTGTGTCTTTAAAGTGAATTATTCTTTTTATTTATTTGAGAGAGACATAAGACAGTGAACAAGAATGCTCCCATATGCTTACTCACTTTCCAAATGCCTGCAATGACCCAGGTTGGGACAGGGTCAGAGCTAGGAGTCCAAGCAATTCAGAGCTCCCACAGTGTGTGTGGCTGGAACACAAACACTTGAACCATCAATATTGCTTCCAGAGTATGCACTGGTGGGAAGCTGGAGTCGAGAACTAGAGACAGGAATCAAATCCAGGCACCCCTATGTGGGATATGGATTTTGGCTGCTCAATTATACATCTACTTTCTCGTCTCCATTGCATTGCATTTTCGTTGGATTTACCCACTATACTCATATAAATTTGGAATATCAATTTATACTTTATTTTATTATATACATAATGATAAACATACATTTATTAATTATCATCATAATCAAAATATAATGAATTTTCTAGTACCTTCTCCCTATTCCAAATGTGTATATGTCTAAGACATAAACAAGCAATGAGATGGACTTTTAGTAGGAAACACAATGTATATATTAACAAATGCTTCCCTTATTTTTCTCTAAAATGAGTCCAATGATTTATACTCCCAGAAACAAAGATGACCACTTATTTGTCATGCATTTAGCTTATATGTAATACTTTCAAATCTTTACTCTCTTAACAAATTTGAGGGTAAAATTGACATCTTATAGCTTTTATTTGCATTTATCCAATTAATGGCAGTTTTGAGAATTTCTTGGTGAGTTCCTTGGCATGTCTTTCAGTTTCTGTGATTTTCCTGCATGATTAGTTGCTATTTTTCTCTTGGGTAGTCATAATTTGCTGTTGCTGTTTATGATTAATTTTTAGGAGAACCTAGTGAACATCATTGATCGTTCTTCCGACTTATGGAATATTATTATTACAGATCATTGCAAGGCTCGGGTTTCTGTTTTGTTTATGCCCTGAGGCCTTTGTCCAGCTGTATTTGAGATATACTTTGGTACATATGTGTCCTCATAAAATAGTGTTGCTTTTAGTGTTTATGTGTTCTAATCAACATAAGTTATGTAGTTCTATAGATTTTGTGTCTTTCCTGTTTTATTTAGTGCTATATTTTTAAATATGAGTACATGTTACTGTACATACCTTTAATCTATCATTTTTAGATGCTACATAGTTCTACTACATTTTATTGTTGGAAGCCAATTTTCTATGCTATTCTTGATGATGTGAAGAGGGATGTGAGTTTCTCTACAGCAAATATTCAAGAATGGAATTGCTGTGTTGTAAAATAAACATGGGCTTAATATCACTAAGTACTGCTGTTCTTTTAAGAGTGGTTACCAATGTTTATATTTGTCAGAAATGCACAATTGGATTTACTTTTATACATTCTTGATGATAATCAGTATTATAAGACTTTTTTGTAAAAATTCCATATCTTATTATATGAATTTTTAAAAAAGGTTTCATTTACTTATTTGAGAGGTAGAGTCATCGACAGAGAAAGGGAGAGACATACATCAAGTTTCATCTGCTGGTTACCTCCCCAAATGGCCCCAACAGCTGGAGCTGAGCCGATCTGAAGCCAGGAACCAGGAGCTTCTTTCAGGTCTCCTGTGGGGGCTTTCAGAGATGTTGCAGAAATTTATGGAAATAAGTCTCTTAAGGTATAGAGTGATGAAAATTACTAAAGAAAATTCAAGCCAGTAATTTTAAGTTAAATATATGCCTGGTAGGATCAGTGGAAAAATATTCCATTAGTGAAATTATCCAGTGAGTGAAAAACAAGGACAGGGTTAAATGGAACAATGGATGTTTCTGGGAGAAGCATAAGGAATTGATGATTTTGGATTTCCTTTGATGACAGGAACTAAAATACAATCTCTGACACAATGTTAGAAAAATAATGACATGCCAGTGTTGTGATATAGGAGGTTAAATTGTTCTTGAGATGCTGGCATTTCGTATTGAAATGCTGGTTTGAGTCCTGGCTACTTCACTTCCAAACCAAATTCTATTGATGCACCCCAGGAAGACACTGAAAGACGGCCCAAGTACTTGGGTTCTAGCCATCCATGTGGGAGAACAGAATGAAGTTCATGACTCCTAGCTTTTTGGGTTCTGCTGGACCCATATCTAGCTGTTACATCCATTTGAGAGAATGTCACTGTACGGAAGAACTCTCTCTCTCTCTCTCTCTCTGCTGCTGTGCCTTTCAAATAAATAAATCTCTTCTTTTTTAAAAAAAAGTTTGAATTAGATTCAGAAGAAGTTATTTAATTCAAGAGAACAGGGGTACAACTGGAACCTGAGCTTCAGAAACATTTATTGAAAACACAACTCAAGAATCAATGGAGGGCAATTCTCCAGTAGAAATAAATGTAAACATGAAAAGGAAACTGTCCTTAGTTTTACACTCTTGAAAATTGTACAGCATAGTTACTCGAAACACCACTTGTGAAGTATAGGACTCAAACATGTCATCCGAAAAGATGGTGCAGAGACATTATCAGCTGGAGCTACAATGGAGCTGCTGTAGGCCCCAGAAATTTAGAGCATAAGTGGAAATGGAAATTTTGAAGTTTCAGTCACGAAGGATAGGAAAGAAATTCCCTCAACAAGAAACTGGTGATGACACTAGTTGAACAGAAAGTGCTAGATGGCAGTATGCTTCCATTACAACCCCCATTCCCAAGACAGAACCATTTGCTCAAATTACTTTTCCTTAAACAAGTAGTAAAAATGGTGCCAAAATTAGTTTCTTGATAGAGATATTTGTCCATTGGAGCTTAATTTCATGGGACTTAAGGATATAGCAGTGAACTAGAAGTATGGCTCCTTTACTCTAAGCCCTACTGACTTCACACTGACTTCCGGCATCAGTAATTTTGTCTGGTCGAACTACTGTGGAGTTTGGGATTGCCTCTCTTTCTCTCCTGATTGCCTTCATGCATTTGATCTGAACGGCATGATTTCATTGTATTGTAGAACCTCTGATACCTTTATTTGGCAATAAATGACAAACCATGTGAAATGGAAAGTAAAAATGGAAGAGGACTTTCAGACTTGAATCCGTAGGGTTTTAGCATTGATTTCAGTGTTCTATTTTAGAAACTTCTAGACGAAAATAGAAATTTTCATCCACAGTTGCTAGAGTATTCTAAAAAGCATAGTCATTGCTATCTGGAGGTTCTGCACATGACTATGGTATTAAAGTACTGTTCTGATGAACTCTTCGGTGGGAAAATGCTCCACTTATTAAGTTTATGGCTAAAACTAGGACTTAAGAAAATAAGAATAGAATACATTTTCCCCTACTACTGCTTTCTATTCACATGGGTTTCTCCCAAGTACTTTCTTTCTTTCTTTCTTTTTTTTTTAAGAATTATTTTATTTATTTGAAAGAGTTACAGAGAGAGGTAGAACCAGAGAGTTAGAGATCCTCCATTCCGCTGGATCACTTGCCAAATGACCACAACAGTCAGAGCTGAGCTGATCCTAAGCCAGAAGCCAGGAGCTGCTTCTGAGCCTGTCACAAGAGTGCAGAAGCCCAAGGACTTGCACCATGTTCTACTGCTTTCCCAGGCCATAGCAGAGAGCTGGATTGGAAAAGGACCAGCTAGGACAGGAACCAGTGCCTATATGGAATGCTGGTGCTGCAGGCTGGGGCTTTAACCTGCTACACCACAGGGCTGCTGCCCCCCCAAGTACTTTCTTAATTAATCTTCTCACGATTATATTTTATTTTAATTGGAAAGGTAATTTTTTAGGAATAGAAATTTAGACAGAATAGCGTGGTATCCTCAACTCAGTGTCTATTTCCTCTTGAGGGAGTATTGGTCACATAACTTCTATGATGCCTTCTAGAGTCTTCACCTTTGTGTGTAGAGAGGCCTCAATCCAAAATAACAATTAAGTAGAAAAGGGTACTTGCTTTTGGCATTCAATTATCATCAGTTATCCTTAATATTTTTTAAGACTTTTTTTGTCAGCAGTAAGGGGTAAAATTCTGTTCCTATTTTCCATCTTTCTTTTAATTTTTTTAGTTTATTTTTATTTTTTATTTTTGACAGGCAGAGTGAACAGTGAGAGAGAGAGAGAGAGACAGAGAGAGAGAAAGGTCTTCCTTTTGCCTTTGGTTCACTCTCCAATGCTGCCATGGCCGGGGTTCTGCGGCCGGTGCATTGCACTGATCCAAAGCCAGGAGCCAGGTGCTTCTCCTGGTCTCTCATGCGGGTGCAGGACCCAGGACTTGGGCCATCCTCCACTGCACTCCCGGGCCACAGCAGAGAGCTGGACTGGAAGAGGGGCAACCGGGACAGAATCCAGTGCCCCGACTGGGACTAGAACCCGGTGTGCCGACGCCACAGGCGGAGGATTAGTCTATTGAGCCACGGCGCCAGCCTATTTTCCATCTTAAAAATTTGTATTGCATGTTCTTCAGAGTCCATGCAGGAAAAAGATGTATAATTCACTGAGCTCTTCTCAGTACTAAAATCAAGCCAAAACAAAATAGAATGTTTATCACTCACAGATTACTTCTTTTATGTGACACAGCTGTTGTCTGAGATCAACTTTAGTTTAAATATCTTTTTTTCCTATTTACTTATTTTCTATTTCTATCCTTATTTATTATTTTGCTATTTACCTTGTTTTTGATGCTTCTGGTGACTTGTCTCATCTCATGTACGGTTTCTTATCTTGGAGGCTTCTCTGCATTTCCCTTTTTTATATTCATAATCCCCTCTTTCCTGGCATTCTTTGCAAGGAAAAGATCATATCCAAAATTTATACCATGATTATTTTATACTACAAATTAGGAATATACATTTCAATATTTCTATCCAGTTTTTTTTAAAAAATCAATATTCTGCTAATATCTCACTAAAAAGGCCTTCTAATCCTTTCTCCCTCTCCATGCCTTCAGGAACTCCTAGAATCCGAATGTTGGTTTTTTTAATAGTATCCTGCAGATTCCTGACAATATGTTTTAGATTTCTAATTTCCTCTTCTTTTCTTTGGTCTGACTGTATCCTTTCCTGTTCTTTCATATTTTGAAACAGTATTCTATAATATGGCCTACATTACATTGATTCACATTTAAGTTTTCAGTTTTAACTAGCAAAATAAATCAAATGAGATAAGCCAAACTTCTTTTTTTTTAACTTTTATTTAATGAATATAAATTTCCAAAGTACAGCTTATGGATTACAATGGCTTCCCCCCCATAACTTCCCTCCAACCCGCAACCCTCCCATTTCCCACTCCCTCTCCCCTTCCATTCACATCAAGATTCATTTTCCATTCTCTTTATATACAGAAGATCAGTTTAGCATACATTAAGATTTTAACAGTTTGCACCCACATAGAAACACAAAGTGAAAAATATTGTTTGAGTACTAGTTATAGCATTAAATCTCAATGTACAGCACATTAAGGACAGAGATCCTACATGAGGAGTAAGTGCACAGTGACTCCTGTTGTTGACTTAACAAATTGGCACTCTTTTTTATGGCATCAGTAATCACCCTAGGATTTGTCATGAGTTGCCAAGGCTATGGAAGCCTTTTGAGTTAACTGACTCTGATCATATTTAGGCAAGGTCGTAGTCAAAGTGGAAGTTCTCTCCTCCCTTCAGAGAAAGGTACCTCCTTCTTTGATGACCTGTTCTTTTCACTGGGATCTCACTCGTGGAGATCTTTCATTTAGGTTTTATTTTTTTGTTTGTTTGTTTGTTTGTTTGCCAGAGTGTTTTGGCTTTCCATGCCTGTAATACTCTCATGGGCTTTTCAGCCAGATCCCCGTGCCTTAAGGGCTGATTCTGAGGCAAGAGTGCTGTTCAGGACATCTGCCATTCTATGGGTCTGCTGTGTATCTCACTTCCCATGTTGGATCGTTCTCTCCCTTTTTATTCTATCAGCTAGTATTTGCAGACACTAGTCTTGTTTATGTGATCCCTCTGGCTCTTAGTCCTATCATTATGATCAATTGTGAACAGAAATTGATCACCGGGACTAGTGAGATGGCATTGGTACATGCCACCTTGATGGGATTGAATTGGAATTTCCTGGTATGTTTCTAACTCTACCGTTTGAGGTAAGTCAGCTTGAGCATGTCCTGAATTGCACATCTCTTCCCTCTCTTATTCCCACTCTTATATTTAACAGTGATCTCTTTTCAGTTAAGTTTCAACACTTGAGAATAACTGTGTATTGATTACAGTATTCAACCAAAAGTATTAAGTAGAACAAACAAACAAAAAAATACTAGGAGTGATAAAGTATTAAGTTGTTCATCAACAGTCAGGGCAAGGACTGATCAAGTCACTGTTTCTCATAGTGTTCATTTCACTTTAACAGGTTTCCTTTTTGGTGCTCAGTTAGTTGCCACCGATCAGGGAGAACATATGGTATTTGTCCCTTTGGGACTGGAGATAAGCCAAACTTCTAACAAACTTTTGTGTCCAGTATTTTGTGAAATTTTTCATATCTATTGAGTAAATGTAGAAATTCTTGAGTCATGACATGATGATGGGTGGTTAACTTTATAAACTTTATAAATAATTGCTACTGCTTTATAAATAATTTATGAAGTGGAATAATATCTTGCAATCCTTCTGGAAATATTTGAGAGACTCAATTGCTCTATATCCCTCACAACATTGGGTGATGTAATTCCTTTGATTTGAAACATTCCAGTTTCCAAAAAGTACTACCCCCTTGTGGATTTAATTTTCATCTACTGATTAATCATGTTGGCTATCTTTTGTTGTACTTAATAACTACTTATATATCTTATTTTATGAAGCACTTGATTAGATATTTTATCAATTTCTAATTAGGTTGCCAAAGTTTTTAAATGCTGTATAGAAATACTAGTGAACTTCAGTTAATTGACAATATGTTTTATATAAAAGCATTTCCATGTATTTCAAAGATTTTGCATCAAAGTAGACTTTTTTTAAATTGAAAATTTAAATTTTATTTATTTGGGACACAGAAAAATGATGGACACAGTGATAGAGCCAGAGAAAAATTTCCCATCCAATACTGACCAAAGGTCTGCAGTAGCTGGGCCCAGGCCAGACCAAAGGCAGGTGCCAAAAATTCCACCTGGGTCTTTTGCAAATGGCAGGGACTCAAGAACTTCAGTCATCACCTTCTCCTTTGTACGGTGTGTATCAGCAGGAAATTAGAATTGGCAACAGACCTATGATGAGAGCCAGGCAATTTAATACATGGTGAAGGTGCCTCAACCAGTGTCTTAACCATGAACACAAACACCTGGCATAAACTTATCTCTTTTTATTATTATTTATTTGACAGGTAGAGTTACAGACAGAGAGAGAGACAGAGAGAAAGGTCTTCCTTCCTTTGGTTCACCCCCAAATGGCTGCTACGGCTGGAGCTACACCGATCTGAAGCCAGGAGCCAGGTTCCTCCTACTGGTCTCCCTTGAGGGTGCAGGGCCCAAGGACTTGGGCCATCCTGCACTGCCATGTCGAGCCACAGCAGAGAGCTGGACTGGAAGAGGAGCAACCGGGACTAGAACCCGGCGCCCATATGGGATGCTGGCACCACAGGCCGAGGATTAACCTAGTGAGCCACGGCGCCGCCCCCTCCCCTTTTTTTAAAATGTATCTTTTAAATCCATTTTCATTAACTTTTAAAAGTACATTTGTGCTTTATATAAAATACATTGAAAATATGTTCTCTCAGTCTTTAACCTGCAGGTCTTTGAGAAGTGCTAGTTTTTAATTTTAGGAAAGCCCAATATTCCAATACTGTCCATTACGGCTCATAGTTGCCTATTTAAGTGACACAGAGGTATTTCTCTGATTTTTTTTTGTTTCTAAAATGTTTTAGTTTGGAATCTATACTTACATAAATGATCCATTTTTAGGTAAATTTTGTATATACTCTTAAAGAACTCAAAATTATTATTGTTTGTAATAGTGACATTATATTTTTGAAACATTGTGAAATTACTTTCAAATTTTACATTGATTTATTGTGGCACTCTTTCATAAAAAGTAAAGTTTATTTTGGTCCACATATTTTGAGATATATGCATACAAGAGGTCTTCAGAAAGGCCAAGAAAATACATATAATGAAAATATATGGAAGGATTTGAAAAAATGTTGTACTCAAATATACTTGTGTTTTAATCAAAACTTTTCATAAGCATTTTTGAAATAACCTCATAATAATTGTTCTAATCTATGAGAGTAACAATGTTTTCTCTTTATTTATCTTAAATTTTCATTTTGTAAGTTATGCTATAAAGCTCTTTCATATATTTGGTTAAATTTGTGCCTAGGCATTTCATTTTATTTTTGTAGCTATTTTAAATGAAATTGCACTTATAATTTCTTACTTGGTGAGTTCCTTATTAGTGTATAAAAATGCTACTGATTTGTGTATATTGAGTTTTTATCCTGAATTTTGCTGAAATTTTTCATCATCTCTAACATTTTTTGTGGAGTCTTTATACTTTCCATTATATATAGAATCAGATATGAAAGGAAGAATAATTAGGCTTCCTTCTTTCCTATTTATATGCCTTTGTATTTCTTTCTCTTGCCTAAGGGTTCTGGCTAAAACTTCAATAGTATATTGAATGAATAAGTGAGAGTGAACATTCTTGTCAAGTTCCAGATTTTGGAGGAAATGCTTTCAGCTTTTCCTAATCCAATATGATGTCGCTTGTGGGTCTGTCATATGTAGTTTCAATTATGTTGAGGAATGTCCCTTCCATACTAATTTTCTCACAGTTTTAATGATGAATGGATGCTGAATTTTATCAAGTACTTTTCCTATATCTTTTGAAATTACCCTATGATTTTAATCTTTCATTCTGTTGATGTGATATATTATATTTATGGTTTTGTGTATGTTGAAGCATCCATGCATCCCTGGGATATATCCTATTTGATCATAGTGAATAATCTTTTGATGTGCAGCCAGATTCAAATAGATAACACCTTAAGAATTTTTGAGTGCATATTCATGACAACAATTGTCTTTCCTTTTGCTAGCTCTAGTTTTTGTTTTGTTTGTCCTTGTGTGCTGTTGGTATAAAAGTAATTTCTGGCCTCAATAATGTGTTTTGAAGGTTCCCTTCCCTTTCAATTTGAAACATTTGAGAATATTTCTTTATTAAAATTTAATAGAAAGTTTGGTGATAGTTTGTCTATTGCTTCCAAAGATACTTTCCATGTTTAGATCGGGATTACTGTTCATTGAATCTCTGTGTTTTAATATGGAAATAATTTTCCTTTTAAAATCTATAAAGTTAAGGTTCATTGCACTTTTTTTTGGTGGGTCAAGAAAAATTGGGAACAAATGCTCTGAAGGTTTGGGCTATTAACTGAGAGATGAGACTGGATCCCATGTGCTAAAATAAGAACCTATTTGACCCAAAAGTCATTGTTGGAAATCAGGGTCTTCAGGTTTAAACAAAAGACCACATAACTATATAATTTTTGGGAGGCAGGGATGTAAATCATGTGTCCTGAAGTTTAAGAGGCTATTTAGAATTTTTTTTAAAAAAAATTACTATTTATTTATTTATTTGAAAATCAGAGTTGCCGAGAAAGACAGAGAGATATTCAGTTCTCTGGTTCACTTCTCAGATGACTGCAATGGCCAGAGATGTGCAAGGCCAAAACCAGAAGCCAGGAACTTCATCTGGGTCTTCCACATGGGTGGCAGGACTCAAACAATTGGGCAATCGTCCGCTGTTTTTCCCAGGTCATTAGCAGGGAGCTGGACTGGAAGTGTAGCAGTTGGTACATGAACCTGCACTCATGTGGGATGCTGTCGTTGCAGGCAGTGGCTTTACCCCATACGCTGCAATGACAGCACCTGTGTAGTAGTAATTTACACTTGATCTTAGCAAAAAGGCCGAGAAGCGATTGTGTAGTAGTAATTTAATAAACAGAAGTTATTATTTTTTATTTTTATGTTCACTTAATTTTATTTTTGAGATAACATGTTTAACTTACATTACAGTCAAGTTTCTGATGCTGCACTAAATGAAGAGCTCATCAAATAAAAAGGAAAAACACCATCGGTCAGCACATTTTTTGATGAATTTGGTTTCTCATTTGTCATTCGTACCTCTTATGTCTTCTCTTTGTCCAAACCCCAAAGCTGTGAATATGTTCTCCTCTATATAATTTTAGGTGTTTCTTAGTTTTAACTTTAATTTAGTCTATGTTCAATCTTTACTTTTGCGTGATGTGAGATAGAGAAGGATTTCATATTTTACTTTACAAAATTATGCTACAAGTATTTGATGAGGGGGGCCAGCACTGTGGCACAGCATGTTAATGCCCTGGCCTGAAGTGCCAGCATCCCATATGGGCGCCAGTTCGAGACTCAGGTGTTCCATTTCTGATCCAGCTCTCTGGAAAAGCAGTAGAAGATGGCCCAAGTCCTTCGGCCCCTGCACCTACATGGGAGACCTGGAAGAAGCTCCTGGGTCCTTGCTTCGGATCGGTGCAGCTCCAGCCGTTGCTGCCAATTGGGGAGTGAACCAGTGGATGGAAGACCTCTCTCTCTCTCTCTGCAACTCTCTCTCTTTGCCTCTCCTCTCTCTGTGTAACTCTGACTTTCAAATAAATAAATAAATCTTCAAAAACAGAATAAAAAAATAAAAAACAAGTATTTGATGAGAAGGAGTGCCTGTCAAAATTGAAAGATCTCTTGGCCACTGAGAAAATTCAACATTATATAGTAATTTTCTGATTGCTTGTATTTTCCCAATCAATCTCTTCTACATCAATGCTAACTCTCCTCATCATGTAGATTTATAATAAATGCTTGAATGAAATTACACTTTTCTCCAATCCTGTTCAACAAAATTATATTGGCTTTTCTTGGTACTTTGATTTGTTTTAGAAAGCCCTCAGAATAAATTTATGAATTTCCACAAAAGAGACTTTTGGAATTTTCATCAATATTACAGTGAGCAATTTATAAATAAATGTTTGAAAACTGTATTCTTTTTTTTTATTTGACAGGTAGAGTTATATACAGTGAAAGAGAGAGAGACAGAGAGAAAGATCTTCCTTCTGTTGGTTTACTCCCCAAATGGCCGCAATGGCCAGCATGCTGCGCCGATCTGAAGCCAGGAGCCAGGTGCTTTCTCCTGGTCTCCCGTGCAGGTGCAGGGGCCCAAGCACTTGAGCCATCCTCCACTGCCCTCCTGGGCCACAGAAGAGAGCTGGACTGGAAGAGGAGCAACCAGGACTAGAACCCGGTGCCCATATGGGATGCTGGCACTGCAGGCGGAGGATTAACCAAGTGAGTAACGGCGCCGGCCCCAAGAACTGTATTCGTTTTTTAAAAAAGATTTATTTATTTATTTGAGAGTCAGAATTACACAGAGAGAGAAGGAGAGGCAGAGAGAGAGAGAGAGAGAGGTCTTTCATCTGCTGGTTCACTCCCCAAATGACTACAATAGCCGGAGCTATGATGATCCAAAGCCAGGAGCCAGGAGCCTCTTTCAGGTCTCCCATGAGGGTGCAGGGGTGCAGGGGCCCAAGGACTTCAGCCATTTTCTACTACTTTCCCATACCATAGCAGAGAGCTAGATCAGAAGTGGAGCAACCGGGTCTCAAACTGGCAGCCATATGGGATGCCGGCACTGCAGGTGGTGGCGACTTTACCCACTACCCCACAGCACTGGCCCGAGAACTATATTCTTGATAATAGTGTATTCCAATCTATTTACACAGTGTATCTCTCCAGGAATTTAGTTCTTCCTTATTTTCTATTGGTAGTATTTGAGTTTGCAGTGTAGGAAATGCAAATATTTTTGTTATATTTCTTTCTACCTATTTTATAGTGATTATAATATTCTATATTTTCCCATAGAAATCTTTTATTTAAGGAATATAATAAACTTCACACATTTCAAAAGTACAAATTTAGGGCCGGCGCCGCAGCTCAATAGGCCAATCCTCCGCCTTGTGGCTCCGGCACACCGGGTTCTAGTCCCGGTCGGGGTGCCGGATTCTGTCCCGGTTGCCCCTCTTTCAGGCCAGCTCTCTGCTGTGGCCAGGGAGTACAGTGGAGGATGGCCCAAGTGCTTGGGCCCTGCACCCCATGGGAGACCAGGAGAAGCACCTGGCTCCTGGCTTCAGATCAGCGCAATGCGCTGGCCGTAGCACTCCGGCCACGGTGGCCATTGGAGGGTGAACCAACAGCAAAGGAAGACCTTTCTCTCTGTCTCTCTCTCTCTCACTGTCCACTTTGCCTGTCCAAAAAAAAAAAAAAAAGTACAACTTTAGGAATATAGTGATTCTTCCTATTCTCAGTCCCATTATGCACTAAGATCCAAAGATCCATTTTTGAATAACTTTATACACAGAAGACCAACTACATACTAAGTAAAGAGTTGGACAATTTGCCAAAAAAAAAAAAAAAAAGAAACAAACAAAAACAACTGTTCCTCAACAGTTAATAGAAAAGAGCTCTTCAAGTCATTGAATCTTGAAGTTAATTTCTTTTCTTTTTTTTTTTTTAGAAACAATTTTTTTAAAGATTTATTTATTTGAAAGTCAGAGTTACACAGAGAGAGGAGAGGCAGAGAGAGTGATAGAGCTCCATCCAATGGTTTACTACTCAATTGGCTGTAATCGGAGCTGCGCTGATCTGAAGCCAGGAGCCAGGAGCTTCTTCTGGGACTCCCACATGGGTACAGTGGCCCAAGGACTTGGGCCATCTTCTACTGCTTTCCCAGGCCATAGCAGAGAGCTGGGTCGGAAGTGAAGCAGCCGGGTCTTGAACCAGCACGTATATGAGATGCTAGTACTTCAGGCCAGGGCTTTAACCCAATGTGCCACAGCGTTGGACCCGAAACTTAATTTTAAAGAAGCACCCAAGAATGATATATCTTTTGTGAGCACACTTAGACATAATTATAATACAACTCTTTGAGGGCAGAGGTCCTGCAAGGGAAGTTATTGCACAGTGACTCCTGTTGTTCATTTAACAATTAGCACTCTTATGTAGGACATCAGTGATCACCCGAGGCTCTTGACATGAGCTGCCTAGGCTATGGAAGCCTTTTTAACCCACAAACTCTGTCACTATTTAGACAAGGCCATAGTAAACTGGAAGTTCTCTTCCCCCTTCAGAGAAAAGTGCCTCCTTCTTTGATGACCACTTCTTCCATTGGGGTCTCTCTCACCCACTGAGGTCCTTCATGTAGGACATTTTTTGTCACAGTGTCATGGGTTTCCATGCCTGAACTGTTCTTGTGGGTTTGTCAGCCAAATAGAATGCCTTAAGAGCTGATTCTGAAATCAGAGTGCTACTTAAAGTGATTGTCATTTTATGAGTCTGCTGTGCAGACTGCTTCTCATGTTGGAACATTCACTACTTTTTAATTCTATTATTATCAGACACTTTGATATATTTTAATAAACGTTTTTATAGTTGTTACGTAATACCATACCAAAATACAACTGAAATTTTCCTATATTGAGCTTTGTCCACTTATTTAATTATGCTAATAATTAATTTATGTATTTCTTACTGTTATTTGTGTAAACAGGTGGTATGAGTAGTGTTGCTTTACATTTATCCTGATTTTATATATTTTCTTGTCTTATTGCCCCTTATAGCTTTACTTCTCATAATTACCTCAATGATTATGACATCTAGTCCAATAATGAAAACAGACAATGAAAGTAGGAAAATAGACATTATTATCTTATTTCTTATTTATTGGTAATTTTTTAAATATTTCCTCATTAGGCTTAAAGCTATATTTGGGAATTATATTTATAGTCATTAAACAGTTTGTTTCAAAATTTCCTAAGAGTTCCTAGTATTAATGAATTTTTAACCTAATTAAAATTTTAGACATCAAATTTAGTTTCATACATTTTATTAACTATTTGATTGCAAATTTATTTGATAGGTTTTTCAAAGACCAATTTAAATTTTTAGTCTTGGGATGACCCTGTCTTGGTAATAGTATGCTAAAATTTTATATGTAATTGCTGGGGCCAGCTCTGTGATTGCAGTTTAAGCTGTCTCCTGCAAAGCTGAGATCCTTGGTTTGATACCTGTCTATTCCATTTCTGACCTAGCTCTCTGCTAATATGCCTCTGAAAGCAGCAAAAGATGGCTAAAACGCCTGGGCCTCTAGCAGCCACAGGGGAGACCAGGTTGAAGTTCCAGGTTCATGGATTTAGCCTGACCCAGCCCTGGCCAATGTGGCCATTTGAGGAGTAAACCAGTGGACTTAAGATGTCTCTCTCTGTAACTCTGCTTTAAAGACAAAGAAATACATAAATCTTTAAAATAATTTTATACATAATTGCATACAATATGCTAATTATGAGAATTACAAATGTTATTTATGTTCACGAGGGATTTTGATCAGTAACTATTACATACAATTTGGGTCTGAATGTATATATACTAGAAACATATACATAAGTGAATGAGATATATATTATACACATGTATGCAACACATTACATGTTATGCACATATGGTATAGTGTTTGAAATATATTATGCATATATAAATATTTTTAGGAAAGATCATTAATTGAAGATTTTATTTGATATATATCAAGTTATATAGGAGTTACTAAAAATTAATATATTTTTGGTGAATATGGATCAGTTGTATTTAAAAATGAATTTGCCTTTTTGTATGAATTTTGAAAAAGTTAGCAGATGATTATTCATAATATTCCTTTGGTATGTGTTTAATTTTGAAAGAATCACAGTATATTCTCTTTCATTCTTGATAACAGTGATTTATATTCTTTCTATTTTTGCTTCATCAGTTCTACCAGGATTCATTATCATGTTTCTGTTTGACTATAAATGTCAGAGTTAATCTATATTGTCTTAGAATATCATTATTATTGCAAAGTCAAAGCCCTTAGGGGTTTCAATGAAATGACTGGGGTGTTTACTAATCATTCTTAGCATTTTTCAATTTTCAAACTTTTGTTTCCACAGTAATAAATAATAACCTAGATCTCTGCTCAGTCTTATAGCCTTTAGGTTCTACCACTAATAATGAAGTCTGCCATAAAATTGTAAATTTCTACCTAATTTCTCCCCGAATAATAGTTTACTTACTGGTTAATTCTTGGAGGGTAGAGAGCTGTATAGGTTTCATCTAATGTTGTTTCCTTAGTTTGAGAGTTAGATCTTCCCCAACTTTTGCCTTAAATAGTTTGATATTTCAACATGCCTTTTTCAGAATATATATGTATATGTGGCTATCTATAGCCAGAGGGAACACTAGCATATTTTTTTGGGAATATAAATTGGCACAGTTATTGTGAAAAACAGTATGGAGGATAATCAAAAAAGTAAAAATAAAACTACCGTATGGTTTAAAAACACCATCACAGGATATATATCCAAAGGAAATGAATTTGGTCTGATGAAGTGACATCAGCATTCTCATATTGATTGCAGCAATATTCACAAAAGCCAAGAACTGGAAACAAGCTAGGAATCTATCATTTGATGAATAAATAAATAAATAAATAAATACAATGGAATACTATTCAACTATAAAAAATTATGAAATTTTGTCATTCAAGACACAATGGACACAATTAGAGGTCATTGTGTTATGTGAAATAAGTCAGGCACTAAAGAGAAAGTATCACATGATGTCCCTCATGTGTGCTGAAACATAGATCTCATTGAGAGCATAGTGGTCGTTATTAGAGGTTGAGAGGCTTAGTAAGGGGGGGAGGAATGTAAAAAGGTGCATTAGTAAGTTCTAAGATAGGTAGGGAAAAGAAGGTCTGGTGTCCTATTGAATAGTAGAGTAATATAGATAATGATAATATATTGTATGTTTTACTTTAAAAAACTAGATGAAATGATTCAGAATGATTTCACCAAAAAGAAATGATAAAGATTTGAAGAGATAGACATGTTTATTCTGATTTGAACATTATCTAATATATCCATATATTTTTTAAAGATTTATTTGAAAGATAGAGTTACAGAGAGAGGTAGAGACAAAGAGTTCTTCCAGCTGCTGGTTCACTCCCCAGATGGATGCAATGGCCGGAACTGCGCCAATTCGAAGCCAGGAAACAGGACCTTCTCCCAGGTCTCCCTCATGGGTGCAGGGGCCGAGGACTTGGGCCATCTTCTACTGCTATCCCAGGCCATAGCAGAGAGCTGGATTAGAAGAGGAGCAGCTGGGACTAGAACCGGCGCCCATATGGGATGCTGGTGCCTCAGGCCAGGGCTTTAACCTGCTGTGCCACAGCGCCAGCCCCTATATTCATATATTAAAAAATCATATGGTACCCAGTAAGTATGTACAATTTTTACATATCAGTTAAACATTTAAAATTCAAGAAAGTTATAATTTGACAATTTGTCAATTGACACTTTGTTTGGCGTCATCTTTTCCAGGCAGCTACTGCTAACAATAAGTGGTTTTTCAATACAGCTATATGAAGCCTTTGGACTTTGGTCATGGCCTTGAGGAAGGTATTTGGGAAACTTAACCATTTACCCTTTTGTTGTGAGCAGTTCAACACTATTAGAAGAATTCCCTGATTTCATCCTCTTAAATATTTTATGTCCTTCATGTTGGTCTATGAGAATGGTCATTCAATGTCTTAGACTTTTGGTTTCAGAGCATACTTTTTTACAGGTAATAATAGATTAGAGTATAATTTTTTCTCCACTCAGGACAAAATGCCTCAGCATCACCCAGTGGGATTTAACAGAATTTAAACAGCTTTTAGCTTTCATAGAGTCAAGGAATCTATAATAAGTTGTTTCCATTTCCTTGAGTGAATTCCCACTATCCCTTCTATTGACAATTCCTGAGACTGTTAATGTTTGAAAGGAACAGAAAAATGACTTGGAGATTTTAGTTCAGAGGTTGTTGGCTAGTCCACAGAAATGTGTGGGTTGCTGGGGCTAGAATAGAGGCCATAGGTACTACAGTCCAAACCACACCATAGACACTGCAGAGACCTGTTTGCAGTAGTTTTTGAGACAACTTTCATTATGGATTCTGTTGCCTGCATCATACATCTGATACATATTCTCTCGGAAAATGTATATAGCTAAACAGGCTGCCACTGCCAGAAGAACATAATCTTCACTCAGCATCTTTATCATTCGCTCATGACTCATGGTTTGGACTCAGTGCTTCTGGTGGGTTTAAGTTCTGGGACATATGCACGCCCCAGATGAACTAGTCAGTGCCTTGGACAACTTCTTTCAATTATGCTTCAGTAAAAATAACCTCTTCAATGTGAATAAAATAATTTCTTTCTTACTTACTTTGCATTTCAGTTTTGTGTTAATTGAGATCCTCCTCCTTATATAGTCTCATTTCAAGGCTAAGAGTGGAAGAGCAGCACGATGATATGTCTATGCAAACTTTGGCTCTGACATTACCCACAGTCTCTTCTGCTCACATTACATTGATAAAATGAAGTTTCAAGGCCAAGTGTGATGTTAATGGGGCAGGAAATTAAACTCCACCCATAAAGAGGCACTTAAAATAACTTGGCAATAAGCAGAGATATAAAAGCTTTTTATAGTGAAGGCAGTTGATAATTGGAAATATTAATGAAATCTTCTAAAGTATTGTATTTCCTTCTTTACTGTGAGATGAGCCATGCCAATCCTTTTATGGTAAAAATTCACCAAATGTAGAAAAGAGTTTCAGACTCTTGGGTGCTGCTTTATGATAGTTAACAAAGGCAGCATCTGCAAGTAGAGCAGACATACAATTTCTAACTGCTCAAATAATACATTAATATGCATGAAAAGGTTATCTTCTCAGGGACCCATCCTATTACCCCTTTGAAATATTTCATTTCTATGGAAGTATGTCCAAGGATTTGTGGAGTGATTCAATAATACTGACAAAAATTTCCCTATAGTGATAAATTAGACATGATCCGATTAAGAAATTTGATCTAAATATAGCTCATCTTTCTGACTGAAATTAGGCTAATAAACTATTTGTAAAACTGTCAAAATTTCTTGAACAGATCTTCAAGATAACTGTGATCAAGCTATTACTGTTAATTACTTTGGGAATAATTATATATTTTACTGAAATTCAACATTGAGCTCCAAGAGAAAATGCACAAGAAATCAAATTATTGCTCTTTAGAGGAAGCTAAATAATCTTCCATCAAACTCAACTCTACCTGAGGAGGATCTTAACCCTGTGCAGATGATACAGTTTAATTTTCACAATTCCCCTATGGATGGGATATTGAAAATAGTAAAAATGTTCAGACATTTCAATCCAAATAGCATTTGTCAAGATTCGCAAACTAGGAGATGAGTAATACTGGCAATATTTAGAAGTAAAATGGAAATCATTTTAATTTTGTTGATGACATTTTTTCCAGCTTGTCTTAGCAATTCAATAATAAAAATAAAAACAAAACACATTTATATATTGGAGATATGGATTAAGAAAATTTGTTCAACAGTTAGCTAGCAATAAGCTAAAGAGGAAGAGATGAAAGATCATTTTAACAAATGAAAAGATGGTAGAATAATTACCAGAGGAAAAATAATCTCAAGATTAATTTTAATGGCAAGTGAAATAATTGAGGTTAATTTGTCTTAAAATGTATTAATGTATAAAATAAAATGAAGGTAATTTAAGAACATTGAAATGAAATTAATTTGGAAGATCAAAAAAATGTACAAATCTTGAGATATGTATCTGACAAAAAAGTCATTTCAAGTCCAAGGGAAAAGGCTTGATTATTCAATAATTGCTGATGAATTAGTTTCACCGCGTAGGAGAAAAAGTCTTCAAAACAGGAAAAAGAAAATACACAGACTGTCAGAAGGCAAACAACACAACATAAAACAAAACAAACAGCATTTAACAGGAAATGGTACCTAGTAAAAAAGGTTGCCACAGAACTCTAAAGGATACAGAAATTTCCATCTGAGAAGAGAGCTACTTCTTCCAAAGCTGAAGGAATCTGAACAGGAATGGAATTCTAGACTCAGAAGAGGGTCATCAACTCAACACTGAGTTCCTGCCATCTGAGGAGAACTATGGTCAAAGGAATAAGTAGTCTGCCTGGAACAATGTCCCCTGATGAGAGACACCAGCTTCAGGCTGTGAGCCACAGCAGGTTTGAAGAAGCTGCTCGCTGCTTACAGTTGGAGAAAGTGGCCAATCCAAGGGCCTCATCAGGACCACTGCAGAGAGTGCTCCTTGTGCATCTCAGTCCCTGGCTAGTCTACAGAAAACAGACCCCCTGAAGAAGGAAAGGATAACAGAATGCCGCTTCCTTCTTGAATGGCCCTGCAGTGACCTTCCAGCACTCTCCACTGGCAAAGGCTAGCATCAAGCCAGATGGATAAGCAGATCGTATCTGCTTTTGTTCTTCTCTTTCAAGTTGGTGTATATTTGCAATTTTTTAAAAAGTAAAGAGTCAGAACTTTTGCCATAATTTGTTGGTGAGCAATGGTAAATAAAGCAATACACAGATCCAGAAGTTATAAAAAGAAAAAAAAAAAAAAAACAAACAATTTGGGGCCAGCGCCTGTGGTGTAGTGGGCAAAGCTGCGACTGCAGTGCCGGCATGCCATATGGATGCGGTTCAAGTCCCAGCTGCTTCACTTCCGATCGAGATCTCTGCTATGGCCTGGGAAAGCAGTGGAAGGTGGCCCACATCCTCAGGCCCCTGCACTCACACATGGGAGACCCAGAGGCAGTTCCTGGCTCCTGGCTTCAGATCAGTGCAGTTCTGGCCATTTCAGCCATCTGGGAAGTGAACCAGTGGGTGGAAGACCTCTCTCTCTCTACTTCTGCCTCTCTGTAACTCTGCCTTTCAAATAAGTAAATAAATCTTAAAAAAAACCCACAGACTTTATTATTGTATAAATAGAACTGCTGGTTTCTGAAAGTTTTTCTAAAACTAAATACAAACAAAACACTGACTCATAACAGTATAGCATGTTTCTGTATGTACATATGTGTGCAACTCCATGTGAGATAAATATTAATTTTTATGCAAAGAATTCCTAAAATCTTTAAGAAAACAGAAAGCCCAATTGGTGAAAGAATATATTAAGATGTGTGGCCCTTTCGATAATCATAGAAAAACAATGAAAATATAAAGTATAAAACATTTTAATTTCTAATATAGTCTTTTTTGAGAGCACAGGGAGAAATGAGTTTGAGTATATACCTACTTAGAATTAAAATAGTACTCAAATCCAAGAACAGAATTTAAGGCATGAGTACAAAGTAACTTAGTCATTCTACTTTTAGCCATATGTTCCAAAGAATATATTCCAAACAAGGAAAGAAAAGAAGTTAGTGAAAAAGATCATGAACAGAAGTTAATAAATACTAATTTAAAGTATGCTTATGTAATAAAAATGTGTATGTATAAGTTTATTAAATACAATTTGAGAGACAGTATACTGATCTAGACTGAATCTATATGATTGGTTAGCTATTGCAAGAGCAACTGGAGCATAATTTTTTTAAAAAATATTTATTTACTTGAAATTCAGAGTTACAGAGAAAGAGGGAGAGACAGAATTCTTCTATTGCTGCTTTACTCTCCAGATGAAAGTATTGGCCAGTACTGGACAAGGCCAAATCTAGGAACCAGAAGCTTCTGCAGGGTCTCCCACATGGTTGGCAGGGACCAAAATACTTGGAATATCTTCTATTGCTATTCCCAGGCATTCAGCTGGGAGCTAGATTAGAAGTGAAACAGTCAAGACACGAAGTGCTGTCTTTGTGGGATGAAAGCTTCACACGCAACAACTTTACCTGTGATCACACAATGCAGGCCTGAGGAGCATAAGTGAATGGGTCCTTGCCACTTACATGGGAGACATGGATATTTTTCCTGGCTGGTGGCCAGGATAGTTTCCCCAACTCCAATTGTTGTGGGCGTTTTAAGAGTGAAACATCGGATGGAAACTCTCTCTCTCTATCTCTGCCTTTCAATAAAGTAATAAATAATTTAAAATCAGATTTAGAGTTAATCCAAAATGACCTAAAATTGATTAATATAAGTTTAATATGTTTTATGATTTATGGAAAAAGCATTTCCCTTTTTTTCTTCTTTAGCCATAATATAATCATAAGCCAGTAAAACATTTTGTTTAAACTCATACAAGGTAAATTTATAGAATTACTATGAATAAAATGTGACACATTAAAAAAACCTTCATATAAATTGCCTCATGTAAAGTTGGTATAGAATTCTTACATAATGTCACAAAACACAAAGGAAAAACAAAGCACTATAGCAGAAGGAATCTTGATAAAAAAAGATTAAGATGAGTAAATTATTTACATTTGAGTGTGCATTGCAAAGCCCAATAGAACCTTAATTTCCATAATATTTGCAATAAAATATCTTTCCAAAACTCATTAAAAACTAGAATTAATAGTAATACTCACTTGTACTAGGATAAAGATGAGTTTCCCCCATGATTAGTGGCAAATGGAAATAAACAACCATGAGCCTGCTCTTGTGTATGCATTGACTTTTAATTACCATTTTCTTCAGTCACCTTCATGCTTGAAGTTTTATGAAGCAATTCCTGAAAACATCTTCCTGGTATTAGTCGTTAATGTCTATTGGCTTATCTTCAGTATTCTTTCCAATTTTATCCTTCATGGGTTTCTGAGTTTTTGTGAGCTTGTTTGTTTGCCATTATCTTCCACTCTTCCACCCTCAATCTTCATAGTTTGTTTAACTTCTGTTACTATATACTTCCTGAAGTTGTTTTCACTTAGTTTTTCTCACAATTTAGATATGCTCTGTCCAATATGATAGACAGGACCATGAGCGATTAAACTTAAATCTAAGGTAAACACCGACATTTGAAATCTTAACTGCTACATATGGTACTAGCTATAATATTGGATGATACAGATATATAAAATTCCACCATTGAAAAATTTCTAGTACTATAGTATAGTATTTACTATAGTACTAGTCCATATCTTTTTTGTTATTTTTGGTAAATTTATTTTTATTCCTTTGCTTAGCAATCTGTTCAGGTTGTCTACCATCATATTTTGTAACTTAATCATGAGAAGAAAAGTACTACAGAGAAAAGAACAAAGACAATAAAATATTAACTCTGGATTTATCCTGAATATTGTAAGTTGAAACTATCAGAAATTGATTTTAGCAATAAAATAACCTCGCTATTAACTTGATATACTCTATGTGCTATGTTGGTGTTTCTTCTGAATCTTTTCCACACTTACATTCCTATCCACACAGAAAGCCTTCAAAATGGCTAGTTCAAGCATACTAAATAAAAAAATTTATCTTTGAACTTCAGGAATTTTTCAGATTAAATTAGAAGATTTTCTGGGCCGGCGCCTGGCTCACTAGGCTAATCCTCCACCTGCGGTGCTGGCACACCGGGTTCTAGTCCCGGTCGGGGCACCAGATTCTGTCCCAGTTGTTCCTCTTGCAGTCCAGCTCACTGCTGTGGCCCAGGAGTGCAGTGGAGGATGGCCCAAGTCCTTGGGCCCTACATCTGCATGGGAGATCAGGAGAAGCACCTGGCTCCTGGCTTCGGATCAGCGTGGTGTGCCGGCCGCAGTGGCCATTGGGTGGTGAACCAATGGAAAAGGAAGACCTTTCTCTCTCTCTCTCTCTCTCTCTGTGTCTCACTGTCCACTCTGCCTGTCAAAAAAAAAAAAAAAAAAAGATAAAAAAAGAAAATTTTCTGACTTTAAAATGAGATACTTTGCTCATTTTCAAAAGATATAATATTATAAATTAAATAATGGGTGAAAAGACATAAATACAGTTGAGCCTCCAATGGTATATTAGAATGTTTCTATTCAGATTTATACTGATTTGTCCAACCAATAGCTGTATATAGTTCCTTTTCTTCATATGTGTTAAAAAGTATTAGTTTGGGGGGCTGGTGCTGTGGCATAGTGGGCAAAGCCACTGCCTGCAGTTCCAGCAACCCATCCGGAAAAATTAATGTTTATTTTATTATAACCAGTACCTATACAAAGCCCAAGCCATTAACAGAGAGCTGGATTGGAAGAGGAGCAGCCGGGAAAGCAGTGGAAGATGGCCCAAGTGCTTGGGTGCCTGCAGCTGCATGGGAGACCCAGAGTTGGGAGGGTCGAGGGTAAGCAGGGATCCAGGGACACAATAAAGCTTTTCCACATAGGTGGCATGAAACCAATTATTTTGAACATCACCTCTGCCTCCCCGGGATCTATGTTGGCAAAAGCTAGAAGGAGGAACTGGAGTCGAGATTGATTCTAGGTACTCTTGTGAAGGATATAGCCTTTTTTTCCAACATCAGCTTCTAAGCTAAAGGCCTGCACCTGCAACATTTTTTTAAATTGTATTTATTTACTGCTTTAATTTTGCCATCATGATAGGCTTGGAACATTTCTGTTATAAAAATTCACAAAACAGATGTGAGAATGTTTCCAAAATGTATAAATACATATGTAAATGGAAAATATGTATCAGGATAATTCATTAATAGTAATTTTTTAAAAAGTCTGGACTTACTTATAAGAGAACTTACTTAATTTTTTTTTAAAAAGATTTATTCATTTGAAAGGCAGAGTTAGAGAAACAGAGAGAGAAGGAGGGGAGAGAGAGAATGAGAATCTTCCAAATGGCCACAATGGCCAGTGCTGGGACAGGCAGAAACAAAGAGCCAAGAGATTCAATCAGAACTCCCTTTTGGGTGCAAGGACTCAAGCTCTTGGGCCATCCTCTACTCTTTTTTCAGGTGCATCACCAGGGAGCTGGATGAGAAGTGGTGCAGCTGGTACTTGAACCATCACCCGTGAAGGAGACCAGCTTTGAGGAAGCAGCTTAACCTGCTATGCCACAACACTAGCCCTGGGAAAAAAAATTTAAATTAAATTTATTTTCGTGCAAAAATTTTGAAATCTATGAACGTGAGGTTCTCCAGAAAATTCACAGAAAATGTGTATCATGAAAAATACATGCATGGATTTCAGAATTTATTACACCAAAATAGATATTTTTGTTCCATTTTCATTAACTTTTTGATGTACATTCATAATCTCCTCATTCTCTTCTGCTCATAGTAGAAATTTATATCAATATGTGCTTTACAAATTATTTCATGAAGATAATCTTTTTTAATATGCCTTAGATACTGTGAGAATGGCATAATTATGTGAATTTTTAATATACGGGAGCAAAGGCTCACTAAGCTATGCTATATGGTCAAAGCCACAGAATTTATAAATGGGAACTACATCAAATAAATTTCCTCTAATTTCAAATATCCTACAGGACACTGTTGGGAAAGGAAATACACAGAAACCACAAAAACATCAGCATGGAATGTTCTTCAGCATATTTTAAAGTGCCTTTTTGAAAATTAACTATTGATTTGCCTTTTCATTATCTCTTCTTCTTCCTTCATTTCTATTAGCATCTTTATTCTGCTACTCTTAGCTCTTAGCAGTGGTTGAATAATGTCTTCCCAGTTTCACTTGCGCTCCGACCCTTTGCTTACCACAACCTGTCTTCCCAATGTCACCAAAGTTCTGAGTGCAGAGAAAAAAGTTGAGCCATCCACTCAACATTTCACTCAATTTCAGAATGTGTACAGTGCTACCACACCCAAAGTCATTGTGTGCATACCTTTTCTCAAATTCTGTGACTCAAGTTCTTTTGTTTACTGCAGCCTGAGAATCATGTCATTCACATTTTTGTTTCATGCCACAAAGTTTCTTGAATCCCCTGTCACGTCCATTTGCTTGGTAAAATCACCATGGAGACAGCACATTTAATTTTCTGTTTTAAGTTACTTGCGGAAAATATTAAGACATCACTCAGGAACAGAGGTTCACTGGAACACTAGTTTGTGACTTTCTGGTTGGTCATGCATCCCATTGTCACTGGAATATGAGCAACGTGAGGAGCAGAGTTTTGTTTGTTTTGTTCACTGTATTATACCACTCA